>NC_044920.1:3118459-3249928 GCF_003576645.1 Ipomoea triloba | reverse complement strand
TATATATATATATATATATATATATATATATATATATATATATATATATATATATATATATATATATATATATATATACATATATATACATATATATATATATACATATATATATACATATATATATATATATTTATATATTCAAAATAAATATGTCAAACTTATTCTAATTGGATACATTTAAAATCTTCTATTTAAATTAATATTTTTATGTTATAAATATTTTTAATTTTTAATTTTTATTTTTTTAAAATTTCAGTTCAAAGAATTTAAATTTGAAATAATATAATTTGATTTGAATTCAGATACATACTTTTTAATTTTATATTTAAATTACGCTAGCGATTGAAATGTCAAACTTATTCTAATTAGATACAATTAAAATCTTCTATTTAAATTAATATTTGTATATTATAAATATTTTTAATTTTAATTTTTTTATCTGTTTAAATTTCAGCTCAAAGAATTTAAAATTGAAATAATATCATTTGATTTGAATTCAGATATATACTTTTGAATTTTATATTTAAGTTACGATAGCGATTTAAAGTTGTATTGATTTAGACAAATAATAATAATAGTTTATGTTCATAATATAGTAATAATTTATGATCAAAATAGTTAAAAATAGATAAACGTATAGTAATGAATGATTATACTCAAAATCATGATAATGATTCATAGTTGTAATAATTTATGATCAAAATATAATTTGACTTTACCAAATTTAAATCATTGTTAATTTAGTGTCACCTTGAAATTAAATATAATATTTTTATTTTTATCATTAACAATGTAATAGTTTTTAAATATTAATTTAGAGACTCTATAAATATGTAAGTCATGGGATTTTTTAATCGTGATAATCTCTTTCCTACGGTATCATTTTATGTTTTTTTTTTTAATAAGTATTAGCTTAAAGTGTTCATTATGACTCCCACTTTGTTACCAATATTTTTTACTTTTTAAAAATTGTTAGAATGAGTCCAAGAGGTTAACATTAGGTCATTAGTTCATCTGTGAGTTTTCATACAAATATTTTTCTATTTTTTTTATAAATTTTAAAATGTTAAATTTATTTTAAAATTTATTTTACTATATTTATAGCTGATGACTTTTTTGTTGTTTCGAATTATGGTTATCTACATGCATTTTTTTTTTATATTTATAAAATTTACCATTTTTATGTAACTATAATACTTTCCTATTAATTGAACCATTGTTGACATAAATGATGTCGATATTCAGATCAAATGTGAAAGATAAAATATATAATTATTATGATTTTAATATTCTATAACTTTTTGAGGAGTACTGTCACACCACTGGGATTCAAACATATATCTCCCCTTTAAGAAAGTCACAAAAGTGCGGTTGAGCTATAAGCTACTTGGCCAAAAAAAAAAAATTGTATTACAAATAATGTAAACATGTTTTATAAAATACGATAAATTATAAAATTTAAAATAATAAATAATTTAAATATTACAAGTCCAAAAGAAATTGATACACATTAATAATATAACTATAGAAAAGCGAACATAAAAAATACTAATTGAACTAATTTACATTTACGGAGATTAAAAAGATACTCCGTATAATGTTATTGGATAACTGTTTCACATTTAAATATAATGTTATTAAATGAATTGATATTCACATGCATATTTAAGAATGATGTCTCATCTTGAGATCTATCAATTTAAAATGAAGAAGAATAAGAGATAATAGAACAAGAAGAAATAAAATTTCAATAAATTATTTAAAACATATCGTAGATCAGAAACATTGAACCACAAAGTCTACTATGGACTTACCAAACATCAACCTATTATTTAAATGATGATCTTGAGTGGTTTAGATTATGCTACATTTATGCGGCATTTGGTTGCAAGGAGAGAATAGGGGAAATGAATTGTAATTTCATGGGAGAGGAATAATGTGAGAACAAAGTGAGAATTTAAATTTCAGTGATTGATTTGCATGAATAAAATTATTAAGAATTTCAATTTCAATGTTTGGTATCAATGAGAATTTAAATTAAAGAGAATAAATAGAGTATAATAAAAACAAAAATGTCCATACTTATTATTATTATTGTTATGCAATGCAATTGTTATTTTGAATATGCACACATTTTTATTTTTGATTGATTGATTGTTAACTTTGGATATAAACTTGCATGTATTACTAGAACATATTTAATAGCTCCTAAAATTTACTTAACCATGCAATTTGAAATAATACCAAGGGAGACATGAAATTCCAATTTCATGGAAATGAAACATCAATTTTAGGTTAGAAAAAAAAAGAGTAATTTTTTCTCAAGGGTATTACAGTATCACACTATATATGGAATTGAAAATGCTAGGGGATGCATGATATTCTAATTTCAAAAAAAAAATGAGGGAACTGTAATTTGGTGAAATAATTTGCTTTAATTTCCTTCGAAATTATGTGCATGTGGAATTCTAATTCCCTCCAACCAATTGGGTTATTAAGGATTGGAAAACATTTAGAAACAAAAATAAAGATTTTTCAAATATCTATTTACTATTTATGATAACAAACAAGTGTTTAAAATATCACCAAAGTAAATTCTGAAATAAAACTCGGATATCAATGCAAAATTTAAAACAAGAAAAATTTTAATATAAGAAAAAAGATGATATGATATTTATCTATATCTTTATAAAAAAATAAAAGTATTATGAATGCCTCTTTCTATCCATTTATGTAGACATATATTATATTTATAGTATTTTATACAATATGAAAATATGTACACTTTTTTTTTATGGAATTCTGATTATTGCTATGGCTATGTTTGGCAAATCTAGTTGAAAAGGTAGCTGAAAGCTGAAAAGTAACTGAAAATTGAAAAACTATAAGCTTGAAGCTGAAATCTGAAGAGCTTATAAGTTAGCTGTTATGTTTAGAAGTGTTTGGTAAAATTAGCTTTTTGATAAGCTGATAAATGTAAAAAGGCTAAAAAGGACATTTTCATACAATTTAAATAGTTTTACATTTAAATAGGTTTGTTTATATATTAAAATATAAAATAATAAAATCAATATATTTTAATAAAATATAAAGTAAAAACATATATTTGAAAATATATAAAGTAAAACAAAATGTTTATAATTCATAAGATTAGTTCATACAAAAATTAATGTTCAAACACAAATGTCAAATTGAAATTACAACCAAGCATATTGAAGAGAAAAGGCGAAAGGGTTTTAATTGGGAGGAGTAAATGATGTCATTTATTTAAAATAATAAGGATAAAGATGAAAAAAAGTTAAAAAGCTACTAGCTTATTTTTTAAAAGCTACTTAAAGTAACTTTTCAAAATAAGCTCTTATTTTAAGCTACTAACTTGTGCTTCAGTAGGTTAAGAAAGTATGTATAAACAGATACTACATTGTAACAGAGTTAATAGTATTCAAAAAAAAATTTATAAACATTTCGAAATTTATCTAAATATGTAATATAGTTAGAGACTACATTAATCCATACAAATTTAAAAATTAAATTCTTTTAATTTGTAAATGCAATTCCCTTAAATAATTAATGAAATATGAAATATAATTAAGGAAATGAAATTATAAAATTAACTAAATGTGTATTCACAAGTATTTAAAAATTTGCTTTAAATACATACATATACTTATTGATTACATTAATCATACCAAATTAAAATACTAATTTTATTAATTTCTAAATAAAATTATCTAGCAATATAAATTAGAATTAGGTAAATTATATTATAGAATTTGACAAAATACATATTAATAAATATTATTGCAATACAATGTATTATATAATCATATAAGTAAATGCGTCCTATTAGAGTTTAAATTTACTCATAAAAAATTATATCTTTTTTTTTAAAAAAATATAAGTCTCGTAGTTATTATTCATATTGTTGAAATTATAATAATATATATGATAATATATAATTAAGAATAAATAAATTTAATTATGTAACTTTTCTCTATAAATTTATCAAAATATGTACATGATTATGGACTATATTAATTTTAATTTTGTATGCTATGAAAATAGATACTTAACCAATGCATGGAAGTCTAACTATATTACATCTTTTTATTTTTTTAATTTTTTTAATTTAATTTAAATTAATAATAACATAATTTCTTCTGGGGTAAAACACTAGTAGTGTAAAATCAGATTAGTAATCCATACAATTCATACCTCTTAGTTCTGATTTTCCTACGACTACTAGCAAAACAAAACTTATAAACTTATTTTCAGTTAGTTATCTGGTATTCCGCATTATTATTATTGTGCCAAAAAAGAAATAGTGAATAATTTTGGAAAAAATCACCCTTTTTTTTTCGCAATCACTACACACAACTAAAACACTCTTCTCATTCTTATTATTAAGGAGTGTATTCAATCAAGATTTTTATATACTTTCAAAGATTTTTAAAGTGATGATTTTAAATGACATTCATAAAGTATTTTCAAAGACTCATAGAATCATTTAAACTTTCATAAATTTTGTAGGACTCCATAAAATTCTGCATAACAAACATTTATACACCCTTATAAATATTGCATAACTTCTATATATTTATTATTGTATAAAAGACTCAATTATGTTTAAAATTTTATTATTGTGTTGTGGTTCAAAAAATTTGTTGCGAACCGCAACAAAATTTTGTTGGTGTTCACAACAAAAACTGTAAATGTTAATTTTTTTGGTATAAATATGTGTAAAATAAAGAGTATATGAATATGGATGAAAGTTATGAAATGTACGGTAGAAGTTGACAGGAATAGATGAAAAAATTTCAAGTTCAAACAGGGAAAAAAATGTCCGTAGAGAAAGTTGAAAAGTTTGGGATTTGAGGGTTAGAGTTCAACTATTTATATTTGTGAAAAAAAGTCTACAGGAATCCTGATCTGGTAGATCATATGTATGAAAGTTAATAAGTTTTTGAATACAAATAGACTTTTAAAGATTCTATAAAAGTTTGAATCGAATATCAGTAGATTTGATTTTTTAAAAGTCTGAAAAGTCTGGATTGAATACCGACTAACTTTTAAAGAGTCTTTAAAATTTGAGATTGAATACTACCAAACTTTTAAAGTCAATAAAAATCTTAATTGAAATACCGCTTAATTAGTAAGAAACACTGGAGTAGAAAATATTATACGTCAATGTTGTAGAATTTTCAATATTTATGATATATGACCACTGGTGCATATATATGTGCAGGCCTGTTCTCGGCAACAATTTATATTACTTAGGAATGAGATTCGCAACAGCTACCTTTGCGGTGACAATGTTAAACCTTGTTCCTGCCATAACATTTTTGTTAGCTTGGATCTTTAGGTATGTTAATATGCATCATTAAATTATGTACATTGCAATATATATAAGATTATTTGAATTAGTTTCTTCCCGTAAAATGCAAATATTAATATAAGGAAAAATTGTAATTTATGCCCCTCCATAATATGTCAATTATCATTGTCACCCCTGAATTATTAGTGGTGTAAATGTTGTCCCTTAATTTTCAAAACGGTACATATATTGCCCTTCCCGTACCGTTTTGAAAATTGAGGGACAACATTTACACCACTAATAATTCAGATGTGACAATGATAATTGACATATTATGGAGGGGTATAAATTACAATTTTTCCTTAATATAATATGAAGAAAGGCAAAAATTTGCATGAGATCGTCTCAAGGTTTCAGTCTGTGAGACGGGTTAGATATTTGATTAATGTGACCAAAGATCTGACCCATTAATTAAATATTCGATCCGTCTCACAAATTGAAACCAGTAAAACGGTCCTACACAAGTGTTACGCATGAAAAAATTATGTAAACATATCAATTTCACTTCAAAAATAATTGTACAAAAAATTATTTTTTATATTGGAATTAACATTTTTTTAAGCATAGGCTTGAGAACGTGAAAATAAAGAGATTGCATACCCAGGCAAAGATAGTTGGAACAACATCAACAATTGGTGGGGCCATGATAATGACGCTTGTTAAGGGACCCACAATAGTATTGCCTTGGACCAAACACTCGAAAAACATCGTATCTTATTCTGCTCAACATGTTGTGAATCAGCATACTGATTACATTAAGGCTGCACTCTTGCTCACAGCTTGTTGCTGCTGTATAGCCTGTTCTAGAATTGGTCAGGTAAAGACATTTTCTCCATTGTTTTTTCTCAATTTTTTTCTTAAAGAATCCATTTAGTTAGGCCTATAATAGCAACTAAAAAAATATTAGTCTAATTGTTTATTGAAATAAGTGGTTTATATTATTTTTATTTTAGTTTTTTTTTTTAATTTTTTCTACTTTACTCTCTATTATATCATTTACTTTTCTTAAATGTCTTTGCATTCCGTCACTGTAAATTTTAGTAACAGAATATTCTATTTACTATATATTATTCTTAACTATTGATTTCTATAAGGTCTTAGGTTTGAATCTATCCAAATCATAATTGTTAAACGAGTTAATACCATAAATGGTCCTCTGAGTATTGAGGTAGTACTCATTTTAGTCCTTGACTTTCAATTCGACCACAAATGGTTCTCTGACTTTAATTTTTGACCACAGATAGTCTTCCATTAAAATTTCTTTTAAATGTGTTAAATCTAGGGGTATTATCGTCAAATTGATATATATAATGGTCATAAAATAACAATGTTTAGAATTTTTTTACCAATAAGCATAATTGAAACAATTAACAAATACAAATACTGCTAAATAAAAAGATAATACACCTTATATCTCGTAATTATGCTTACACAATGAAGATTTAATATTAGAGCTATCTGTTTTAATTTAACCAACAGATTAAAAGGGAAGAATTTTTTTCAAAAACCTTGCTTCCATCATTTTCATGGTTGTTCATACACGGCTGATTAATAGTTTTCACTCTTCACTCTTCATTAATCGACCACACATTTTGTTTGGGACATAACTGAACCGCCACTGTTGAATTAATATAATTAATCAATTACAAATTGTGAACATTAATCATGGATTTTTATTTAATTTGTTCATTTATGTAATTTGTCACGTCCATTTTGTTTTTATATTTATTAACTTAATGTTTGAAATTAATTATGTTGTCATATAATTATAAAAAAGAAGTAATCATAATAATATTAAACAATTTGACGATATTAACCTTAGATTTAACACCTATTTAACAGAAATTTTAACAGATGACTATTTGTGGTAATAAATAAAAGTCATAGAATCATTTGTGGTCGAATTGAAAGTCGAGGATTAAAATGAGTACTAGCCCAATAGTCAAAGTACTATTTGTGGTATTAACTCTTGTTAAACATATACTATGAATATGTTAGAATTTATTTAAAAAAATACTACGTATAATATAAAATTTAATATTAACTTTAGTTAATTCATTAACCAGACTATATACATAGCATTTAAAGTTGAATATCAAAGATTATAGATAAGAAACATTAATTAAGGAGTGTACTAAGCTCTCACCATTCACATTTCCTTCTCATCTTTGAGAAAAGGGAGATGGGAAGGCAAGATGCACATCAAATGTTCGATGAAATGCCTCTTCTAGCCTAGTCATTATGAGAATAAGGCTAAGGCATGGGAGAGAGGCTATTGTCCACGAGAGTAGCATTGACACTAGTGATCTTGTCTCAATCGTGAATCGAGGGTGAGTATGCTTGACAAGTTGATTCGAATCCCCTTTCCCCTTGATTGTTTCATACTCTTTTGCATTTATTGTTTTGTTCTTAGCATGATTCACACACACAATTGCTTAGGACTAGCTTTCAAACACTTTTAGCCCTTGTGCTTAATCCACTTGCTTGCCAATTCCCTTACGCCTTCCTAGAGGACGACATCCTTCACTCATCACCATACACACTTCACCGCATTCATACTACACGTTGAAAAACACACTTTTCAAATGGTTCTTTTGATTATTTAGAACAAGACTCAATATTTTAATTATGCTTTTGTATTATTGGGAACGATTTAGGTCATTATGATATTATTTTTTTCTGTATTTCTATAATGGTACTCCATAATTGTACATTACTTTATAAATCTATTCTTTTTTTATTGGACAAAATTGTTCTTATATCATTAAAGTTTCATACATACATACATACACACATACATGCATGCATACATACATACGTACGTATGCATGCATGTATGTAAGCGCGCGCGCGCGCGTACACACACACACACACACACACACACACACACACACATATATATATATATATATATTATATATAGTTAATTTCACTTTTGATCCTATTATTATTAGAGTCTTGTTAATTTTAGTTTATGAATTTTAAAACTGTCAATTTAATACCTTAACTAGTCAATTTTCCTCAATTTCGGTCCATTCGGTTAAATTTCTGGCGATAAATAACTGAAAAGACAAGTGTGTGTGTGTGTGTGTCCTTAATCAGGTGAGAATCATGCCCAGGTGAGAATCATGCATGCCTAGGTGAGAACTTGTGGACAAATCAAGTCATTGATATAGTAGAGCTAACGATTGAAAATAAACAAAACCTTATAATATTTATAAAAATGACCCCGCTCATTTTAAAATTTGTAATATTTATGAAAATGACCCACTCATATTTTACTTGATTTTTCATCCATCAGATCTTGCAGATCAATGGTTTGGATTTGTCCATGAGTTCTCACTGGAGGAGTGATTCTCATATGATTAGGATTTTCTCTCTCTCTCTCTCTCTCTCTCTCTCTCTCTCTATATATATATATATATATATATATATATATATATATCATGATCAAATTAATATGAATTAGGTTTTTCGTGATAAGTGTGGACTAATTTGATTCATCTATATAGGATAATCAATTGTTAAAAACTGACCAGGTCATCTTTATAATTAGTATATAAGGGAATCAATTAACTTAGTGATTCCATGCATCTATTTCTTTAATGTAACAAAACTAATCAGACCAAACTTGTTCTTTTTGCAAACTAGTACCAGTAACCCAATTACACATGAGAAACTGCCAAAAAAAAAAGTAGACAAACAATGAAGAATAAGACAATGACAAACATATCCAAAAGCCAATTAACAAAATTTAGAGTAATTCCAAGTTCCAACAAAAAGTAGTATCTACTACCTAATACAATAAGTATTTAGATAATTGTTTAAAAAAAAACGAAAATTAAACATTAATTTTAATGTCAACTATAATGACATTCTCCTATATAATCTTGCATTGATATACTTTAAATTACTTATTTAAATACAAACATTGGTATTAAATCATTGCGCGCTTAAAACTAATTATTAAACTAATTAATAAATAACAATTGATGTTTTCTGTCTTAATAGGCAATTATGCTAAAGTCATATCCAGCCGCACTCTCTCTCACTGCTTTGATATGCATGGCAGGGGCGGTGCAAAGCACTATATTCACCTTAATACTCCAGAGGGGAAATGCTTCCATCTGGTCCTTACATTGGGACATGAGACTCTTTACTTATGTTTATCACGTAAAATCTAAATTCTTATATGTTTTCATAATTAAGACGGTGATGATGGGTCTCTGATGGGAAAGTATGTATGAACTGATGCAGGGATTACTAAGGTCTGGGACTGAGTATTACATATCAGTGATAGTAATGAAGGTGAAAGGACCTGTTTTCGTCACTTCATTCAATCCCCTATGCATGGTTATAGTCGCCATCGTTAGTTCCTTTGTGCTTTCTGAGAAATTATACCTGGGAAGGTAAACTGCATCTTCTTTTCTTTCTAAATGTTTCTAACATGAAGATGATAAGTTTATTATATATAATGAAGGGTTTTGGGAGCACTAGTTATTGTTGTTGGATTGGGCCTGGTTCTATGGGGTAAATCCAAGGATCAAACTTCATCAGATAATAATGATCATAATCATGCCCGCATCACCAGCACCAGCAACTCCACTTGATCATGAAAAATCACAAGTGCAAGGCTTCAACAAGGATATTATATACAGTGTCTTTGAATTGAAAGAGCTAGCTGCGTGCCTTTAATTTGTTACATCTAGATCCATCTGTGAATCTCTGTAACTGTTAATTAACGTGTTAGTTGTTTATTCTAATAGTTAATAGAAATTAAAGGGTGATGCAGAAGTAAGCCTAATTAATAAGCCGGTAATGGGATCCACATTTATTATTATTATTTTTTCAAACAAATAGTTTATTGCGCAAATTTTACTATGGAGTATGGACGGCTGTCCACAATGTATGGTGTTCCATGCATCAAAACTGCTGAGCATATATATAATATATAAACATAAATGTATAGTCCAACTATCAATTTAGGTTTTTAGTTGATGTGACGAAGGCTTCAATTGACGTCGTTTTGATTAATGAAAAGAAACGGCAATCGACGTCATTTTGATTAATGAAAAGAAACGACAGAAGCGGCTATGTTCCACACCGTTAACTCTGTGTGTATAAGATATTCAGTTTCATTTTATATACATTGTAGTTCCTTTTCAACACAACTATAGTTTCTTTTCGATATAACTACAGTTTCATTCAACATTATACACTCAAATATGTGAAACTGTTATTCAGTTTCCTTTTAACAAAACTACAACTTCTTTTATAATACACTGCAGTTTCCTTTTAACACAATTACAGTATCATTTCGATATAACTACAGTTTCATTGGACAATATACACTCAAATATGTGAAACTATTATTCAGTTTCATTTTATATACACTGCAGTTTCCTTTCAACACAACTATAGTTTCATTTTGATATAACTACAGTTTCATTTGATAATATAAAAACAAATGTGAGGCAGTATCATTTGAGATGAACTGTAGTTTCATTTACGAAGACTTGACGGAAGCCGATTCTTTACTTAAAAAAAAATCGTGTCGTATTTGGACCATAATGTTCCACAATATAACAACTGAGTTTATTGCATGTGTTTATAAGTTTAAATTAATAGTTAGTGATAGTTTATTCCTACAAAACACAAAAATGCCTCAATGGTAGTACTTTAACACAATTTCTCACATTTCAAGGCATTTCGAGCTCAATTACAATAAATCCAATTCCAAATTAGTCACAAAATGCCCCTAAAAAGTAGTAGAATTTGACACTCATGACTAAGGATTTATTTGGTTCATAGGTTTAGACACAAGGAATGAGCTAATAAAAGTTATACATAATATTTGGTTGACAACTTTTAAAAATATAAATATAGGATTTGAATACCCCATTAACTAAAAAAATTCATTACCTAATTAAATTAAGGTATCATTCTCATTATTCAGCCTTATCTTCCTCTCTCTTCATCGCCACATCCTCACTCCTGTTTTTAGTAGAGTGCTTTGAATTTTTCTGTATTTTGATCAATTGCCTTTATTTTTTATATTTTATACTTTTAAAAACCTTTATTATGAACTTAAACAAAGTGGTGTTGCACATCATCGCAAGGCCAATAGTTGCATGCATACATTTTTATATGAAATAAAACACATTAATAAATATTTAATTATATTTGGGTGGAGGATGCTGTAGCCATGTGTTTCAACAAATTGAGATTCGGGATTTGTGGTACATGATTAAACGAATCTACTTTTTTTGAATAGACTAAGCCCACTTAGGATTCTTTTGGGATTTGTGGTATATGATTAAGTCATTAAACGAACATACTTTTTTTTTTTTTTAATAATAATAGAATAAGCCTACTTAGGATTCTTTCGCAAATTATGTTCCGTGGACCATAATAAAAAGTACATTTTTAATATATTAAAAGTACACTATTTTTGTACTGAATATACAATATATAAAATAATGTGCTTTCAGTATTCAAACGATGTATTTTCTTGAATACAATGTAAATTTTAATATATTAAAAGTACATTAGTTGTGTACTGAATGTACATTATTTGATAGTATGGTCCACACAATAACAATAATAATTGGGATTCTTTGGCAAATTATTGTGTGGACCATGGTCCACAGTCCAAAACGATGTCGTTGAATTTTATGAGTTAAAATAATGTACATTATGAGTTATAATAATGTATTTTATGTGTTAGAATAATATACATTATGTGTTAGAATAATGTATTTTATGTATTAGAATAATGTACATTATGTATTAGAATAATGAAACTTATGGAGTAAGATAATGTAATTTATGAGTTAGAATAATGTATATTATGAGTTAGAATAATGTACATTATGAGTTATAAAATGTATGTTGTAGCGGGTCGCGACGAAAAGAAATTACGTAAAACAACGTTGTTTTTGGACCGTGGTCCACAAAGATATATATATGGACCACAGTCCACACAAAACTGTTGGTATTCTTTTGGGCAATCGTTATATCGTGGACTAGGGTCAATAGTGCACTGTGGACCTTGGTCTAATATACAAAATTTGACTTTATAAAGTACAGAATTCATGTTCATAATGCACATAATTATATAGTTGAGGACAATACACATACACATTATGAAATTGAAATTCATAATGTGCAGAATTATATAGATGAATATACATAAATTATAACATAATACATATGCTCTGTATGTACTTATTTTAAAATATTGTGTTTATGTATATATACCTATTATGCTAAGTGTTTATGTATTCTCAATTATATAATAATTCTGTGTATTATGAACATGAATTCTCTTATAAAGTTAAATTCGGTAATTTATAAATTGCCCAGAGATTTGTGGTATATGTTTAAACGAATCTACTTTTTGGAATAGATTAGGGTAAGCCCACTTAGGATTCTTTTAGTCATATGCTTAGTGTCCACTTACTGCTTTGAAGAATTGTATATCTACACAAAGTTTTGGATGAGTCTTTAATTTGTGCTATAATAGAAAAGTATACGCATTTAAGTTAATATAAGTATATATACTTTTAGAAAATTATCTCTGGTCTGAGTGCAAATTAAAGTTTAGGAAATAGTAATATATATTTTTTTGAAAATATTAAATAAAAAACTAAAAACTGAGATACTTTTGTTATGTGAATGAAATGGTAAGAAAGATATACACACATTATACTCTTTAAAAGAAAATAGTTATGAACCGATGCTATATTGTAACAGAATCAGTAGTACTCAAAAAAGAAAATAGTACTATTTCTTTTTAAAATATTTAAAAGAAAAACATCGTCTAAAAAGTTTAGATAAATTTTTTATGTGAATGAAATGGGAATAAATATTAGATTTTGACAAGGGAGGGACAAATGTGACATTTTGGTAAAATAACAAGTTTCTTGCCCACCAAATAACAAGTTTCTAAACTTAAAAGTCAAGCATCTCAAATTTATTTAAACTCTTCTATATTATTATTTACTAAACACAGTGAATAACTTATTTATAATTTAAAATAAAATATATAAGTTAGTCCTAGCCTTATACATGTTGGCTTAATTTGAGGTACATGGTCATATCAACAAAAGATGTATTCTTTGTTAGGATATCACTACTATGTCAAAAATTATACCTAATAGCAAAAGTTTAAATTATACCTAATAGCAAAAGTTTAACTTTATTTTTTTATATATACTAAATAAAGTCGTAAGCACTATATTTTGATAGTGACTCTATCTTCAGACATCTGCCCAACAATCCCCTTTTAGCACCTACTCTACTATCAGGCCAATGTACGTCAAGGTCAAATGCTTACCACTACATCAAAAGTTATAATTAATATTGAAGGCGCAACTTTATTTTAATATACTTGCATAGCAACCAGCACCATGTTTCAATGGCAGGATGCTGAACTTGGCCCTCCCAATCTCTATCCAACCTAACATTCCTTTTTTTAGATGACAAGGGAAACTCGCAGCCACTACTTCAGAGTGTGCACAAACTAAGCCTTACTCATGTGTAATAGCTCATAAACTATACAAGTACGAAGATCATGTATGACGCGCGCGCTAGACTGTGAGAATATTGAAAAGAATCAAACTGGTATGAGAATCATGCTTAGTTCAACCATTTGGCCACCTTTTGGGACACCAAAGATGTATATATTCTATTAATACGCCAAAATGCTAAGAGACTATGATCATAGAGGTTTGCCCCATTTGAGAAAGCTGCTATCCACTTCACATGCAAGAATACATAGTGGAGGGAAATTAAAAGAGCTAAAAATGAAGAGAAATGAGAGAGTTATGAAGTGGTTAAATGGTGCAAAGCCATATTTGGGAGTGTTGTTCTTGCAGCTCAGCAACGTAGGCTCCGCCATCATTTCAAAAGTTGCCCTAAACCAAGGGATGAACCCTTTCACTTTCTCCGTCTACCGGAATGTCATTGCAACCGCTTTTTTCATTCCTTTCGCCATGCTTTTTGAAAGGTATTTTTTCTTTAAGGAAAATATCATTTTTGACTCTGAATTGTTTCTCTTTTGAAAATCCGATCCAATTAATTGATTTAAACAGATTTAGCCCATTAATTATCTATTATGTTGCACTTTCAGTCTCTAATATTATATAATTATCGAACTTCATTACCAAAAGCTTATTTTTGTTATTTAAAATCAATATTAATGGTTAAAATTTCATTCTTTCCTTGTGAGTCATTTAATTTTAACCGTTAATATAGATTCTAAAGGATAAAAATAGCCTCATATGTTAATAGAATTTGATAATTATATAACAATATAAAAGTGTAACATTATAAACCATTAAAGAGCAAAATTTAACCCAATGGGGTAGCTCAAGTGGCAAGTGGAGTCTCTTTGCGTGGGTGTACTTGGACCGTTAAACGGACAGAGAAATACCCCGTGAATTTACCAAAAAAAAAAAAGAGCAAAATTTGTTTAAATTAACTTACAAGGACAAAATTTCAAAAGTGAAACAGTTTAGGGGTCAAAAGTATTCGTTTTCCCTTTTACTTATTTATTTCATTTTTTTTCAATTTTTCATTTCTTGTTCATTGTTTTTAAATTCTCAGATGTACTAAACCTACGCTCTGCTTTACTTTCTTCAAAAATAAAGAAGTTTTCTTATATTTATTAGTAACAAATATATAAATTGTCAAATTGCGATTTAGAGTTGTTGTGTGTATTCAAAACACTAGTGTTATTTTTACGGGAATTGGTAGAATACTTTTTTAATTTACAACGACAATGCATTTTTGTAAAAAAAAAAAATAAAAGAAGAATAAATTAAAAAAGATTAGCACCTATTTTCAAAAAAAAAAGAAAAAATTACCACCTTATTTGATAAATGACAGATCCATAAAAAAATTGATGAATTCATCAACTTTGCCATTTTAATCGAGTCAAAACGCTAAAATTATTTTTTGATATGCCAAAATTATTTTTTGATAATAGCCGCTCCCTTATTATTGTTTTGTTTTTTTTCTTTTAAATCCTTTTATAATAACAAATAATAATGATAATAATAATTATTATTATTATTAAACATATGTATGTTCTTATAACTCATGTTACATGTTATTGAGAAAATAATTTTCTTATCTCAAAACACCATTGCCAAACAAGACATACATGTCACCACTTTTTTCTTTTTTTCATTTTGCAGCCTAATTAATATGTATGTTCTTATAATACCCTTACTTGTTATTTTTTTTAAATACATTGTAGTAAAATATAATTTAAAATAATATTATTACTATCTTCGGGAAAACATTATTTAATATATTTTTTGAATAATAAGAAAAAATCAGAACTACTACTTAAAATTGTGCAGTTAGTATTCTGATTAGGTGGTAACATTTGATGGATGATTGTTTGATTCAGGGAAACAAGGCCTACAATGACCACCTCCATCTTCTTCAAGATAATGCTGCTTGCCTTATTAGAGTAAAATATTACCTTTTCTTCCTCATATTTTTTCTTAAAATTCAGGTTTCCTTTGCCGAACTATATTCTCTCACCTTTATATGCTTACAAAAGAGTAAATAGAGACAAAGTTTTCTAACACACTAAACACTACCAAAAATGACAAATGACTAAAATGTTCTTTATCTAACCTTTTCGATCTTTTCACACACACACATATAGGGTCAGATTCCCGCGCATACCGTACTTACCGTGCGGTCGTGCGGTCACTCACCATTAGGTACGAATAAATGCGCCACAAAGTGTTCGGAAATGCACCACATATGGTACGGTGTGGTCCATTTTTTGGTTTGTGGTGCATTTCGTGGTACATTGGTGTATTTCATTGTGGTGCATTTCTGATAACTATGTGGTGCATTTTGCATACCTAATGGTGAATCCGCACTGATCGCACAAAAATCATTGTCCGCATTTGAACAAGTATATATATATATATATATATATATATATATATATATATATATATATATATGTATGTATATGTATATATGTTGTACATTTAGTTTAGTATATATGGACATTAATGTTTAGGTTTTTGGACATATAAAACAAATATTATGAACATAACATAAGATAAATATTACTCCGTATTAAACATGATGCATCTGTAATGTAATGTTTATGTACATTAAACATTGTTTTAATGAACTTATAAAAGGAACATTATGAACCTAGCTACTATAGAGTGAATGAAAATGTATTATGCTATACATGCATTTAGTTTAGTGTTTATGGACATTAAGGTTTAGATTTATGTACATATAAAAAATATTATGAACATAGTGTAGGATAATGTTAGTAAATATGACGCACTAGTTGACACATAATATAAAACGACATCTTTTTGAATCAAAGTCCACTATGCACGTGAACCATGGTCCACGATATAATTTTCCATCCATATCTCCCTATTCTGATTTCTCTATAACTTCTAACAAAGTAAAACTTATATACTTATTTTGGATTGATTGATCACCAATTGAATTGTGTCTGGAAATATATGACTATTGGTGCATATATGTGCAGTCTTATTCTAACGTTGACATGTCGTGTGTCAAAAAAGAGAAATATTTAAGAAAGAAATCACTTCTTTTTCCTTTTTCAATCACTTGATACAACTAAAATATTTTAGCCATTTCTATTTTAGTAACAAATACAGAGTAAAACATATTATACATACAATGTTATAGAATTTTCAACTTTTATAATATGACTATTTGTGCATAAATGTGCAGGCCTGTTCTCACCCTGAATTTATATTACTTAGGAATGAGATACTCAACAGCAACGTTTACAGTGACAATGATAAACCTTGTTCCGGCCGTAACATTTTTGTTAGCTTGGATCTTTAGGTATGTTAATATGCATCATTAAATTATGTATATTGGATATAAGATTAGTTGAATTAATTTCATCCAACAAAATGTGAGGAAATGAAGTGTATTTTATTGATGAGAATAATCGGGGTATATATACTGTACAACAGAAGAGAAGTAGAGAAAGTTATCACTAATAACTAGTGTTTATATGAATGTATGTATTTAGAACAACTTAAACAAATAAAAAATAGTCTCAACCACATGCTTAACACAAAATGTAATATGAATGAAAAAAGATAATAATTTGTATAAACATATTAATGTCACTTCAAAAATAATATAATATTAAAAAGTAATTTTTATATAGGAAATAACTTTTTTCTTAAGCGTAGGCTTGAGAACGTGAAAATAAAGAGATTGCATAGCCAGGCAAAGATTATTGGGACAACATCAACAATTGGTGGGGCCATGATTATGACGCTGGTTAAGGGACCCACCATAGTATTACCTTGGACTAAACACTCAAACGGCATCGTATCTTATTCCACTCAACACGTTGTGAATCAGCATAATGATCCCATTAAGGCTGCGCTCTTGCTCACAGCAAGTTGCTGCTGCGCAGCCACTTTCGCAATTATTCAGGTAAAGACTATTTTTTTTTTCTTTGATGTGAAAGTTTTTAATTTCTTAAATCAAAATTTTATTCAATCAATACTTTCTCGACACCACCTTTTTAGGGTTATATAAGATACTTTTGTGAGAGCAGAACTGTCCCAATAACATTCTAGAAAGTTATTCATATGTGTTAGATCAAAGTTATAGCTCACAACAAAGACATAAATTTATTATTAGGCAGGGGTACTAGTAACATGTCAAGTCCATTAATTGATGGTTGCGAGATTGTTTGGCGGAGGCCGGTGAAAGGTTAAGTCTAGCACCCTCTAAAAAATGTGGCAATATATAAGGAAAATAAAGTTGTGTATTCATTAGGAGCTATAACTTTTAGCGTAGTACTAAGCGCTTGATCTAGCAAGTGGTATCAAAGCTCGGCCACGACCCGGGCTAGGGGATTGTTGGGTCGAGGAAATAAAGTTGTGTCTTTGCTATGAGCTATAGCATTGAAAATGTGGCTGTTTATAAAAAAACTAAAGTCGCGTGAGTTATAATTTTTAGCGTAGTGATAAGTGTTTGATCGAAACAATCAAATAACTCCAATCTCAATATCACTACTCAATTCATGCCATTTTCCCAAACAAATTTTTAAATAAGGCCACCAACCTACAAACCAAGCAAAGAACAACCCCTCCCCCTTCGCCCTTCCTAATTTTTAATTCATGAAACCTCAAATTAAACCTTGTTATTTAAGATGGAGCTACAATAACATTATTTCTTTCTTTTGAAAGAAATAGACAAAATGGTCAAATACGCCCACAAACTTTACCTAAAAAGTCAATTAGACCCTTATACTTTTTAAAGTTGTAATTAAACTCATCAATTCAACAATTTATTTTGGTGCAATGAAGTCTAAAAACCAGTTAGTGACTTGTGATAGCAGGTCACTACGATTCCAACAACCCTCACGCGACACCCCTGCCCTATTCCGATGTCGTTTCTGACAACAAAGTGATCGGCGATCGACAAATGGTCGCCAGTCGCCATTGAAGACAATGGAGAAGGCTACTATGGTCTCCTTCTCAACTGTGTGAGAAGGCATCTAGTGGCCGCCTTCTCTGGTGTAAGAAGGTGACCATGGTTGCCTTCTCCATTGTCTTCAATAGCGACCAACAATCATTCGCCAGTCGTTTTGTTGTCGAAGTGTCGTCAAAGGGTTATCGGAACCCTAGTGACCTGCTATTACAGGTTACTAATCGGTGTTTGGGCTTCATATATAGCACCAAAATAAAATATTTATGGGTTTAATTGTAACTTCGAAAATTTTAAGGCTTTAATTGATTTTTCAAGTAAATCAAAGTTCAATGGTCCCCCACTGGGGGCGTTGGCTCGTTGTGCTTCAGTTGGTTGAGAAAGTATGTATGAACAGATACTACATTGTAACAGAGTCAATAGTATTCAAAAAAAGTTTGATGGTCTATTTGACCTTTTTTTCTTAAAGAAATATGACATTATTTAAAATTTTAATGTTAAAGAACTTAATAATTGCTGTTTTCTGTCATAACAGGCAATTACGCTAAAGTCATATCCTGCCGGACTCTCTCTCACTGCTATGATATGCATGGCAGGGGCACTGCAAGGCACTATATTCACCTTAATACTCGAGAGAGGAAACGCTTCCATCTGGTCCTTACACTGGGACATCACGCTCTTAACCTATGTTTATCACGTAAAATCTAAATTATCTTATAGATATCTATTACGTTTTCATAAAACGGTGATGGATCTCTGATGGGGAACCATGAACTATGCAGGGGTTAGTGAGGTCTGGGGCTGTGTATTACATATCAGGGGTAATAATGAAGGAAAAAGGACCCGTTTTCGTCACTGCATTCAATCCCCTATGCATGGTTATAGTCGCCATCATTGGTTCCTTTGTGCTTTCTGAGAAATTATACCTGGGAAGGTAAACTATATGCATCTTCTTTTCTTTCTGAGAAATAAGTGAATACTTATTAATGTTTCTGACATGGCTTATTATATATAATGAAGGGTTTTGGGAGCAGTGGTTATTTTTATTGGCTTGTACCTGGTTATATGGGGTAAATCCAAGGATCAAACTTTACCAAATAATGATCAAAATGATGCACTTCCAATTGATCATAAGCACCCACAAGTTCAAGGCCTCAACAAGGATATTATAGTGGTTTGAATTGAAAGAGCTGCTCATGTTACATCCAGATTGATGTGTAACTTTTAGTTAAGGTGTTGTTCTTTATAGTAGCTTAGTTAATAGAAAGGGTGATAATTTGGGTTGGACATTTCTTATTTAAATTAGAACTCATATTTTTTTTTGCATGTGTTTGATTATGATATCAAATTAAAGGCTATGTATGTGATTACATATGTAAATTTAAGGCTATGTATGTGATTACATATGTAAATTTATTTTAACTCTGCAGGCAAGAAAAAACCTATATGCTATACAATTCAATAAACCTTAGAAAGACTCTTGTATAAATAGTGGTGCAAACCCACTTCCCAAATCAATGTGGGACAAAAGCTTACTTTAAAGTTTTTTCCTCCATTTTTTCAACTCAAATGGGATCAACTTTAAGAACCAATTTCTCATTCACCCATTATCCGTTTTGTGCGTACTATATATCAATCTCTTCGTCTAACTACGAAGAACTCGAATCCACTTTGACCCGACCCAAATCGGAAGTGGACCCTACATATATTTGTACCATAAAATAGCCACTTAAAATATCATTTTATGCTATTTTTTCCAACAACTTATAATATATTTTTTATTTTCTTATAAAATTATATATACAAATGAAGTTTAACATCTTAGTTAGTTAAGGATTAGATTTAATTGCAACTTGTTTAAGATTTAAATAATTAATTTGTAAAAATTGAAAAGGAGAAACTAAATTTGTAACTCAAAACCATTAGGGAGTTCAAAATGTAAATTTTTCAAAAGTTATAGCAAGTAGCTACGGTGTAATTTTATTTCTTTATACTTGCGTAGCAATTAGTGCAACATAGTTTCGATTCTAGAATTCTGGACTCAGCTTTCTAAGCCGTCGCCCTAACCATGAAGAAAATTGGGAGAAGTGTAGTCTCTCTAATCTCTAAGCACTCTCCCGTCTCAACCCATCAAATTTGAACTTTTAATATTTGTTTAGTAAATCAAAATATCTTCTCGGTTTGAATCAATTAGCTATGAACAACTTAGATTGATTTACCTTATTGTAGTGTTTTATCAATTAAGATTACAAGATAAGTTTCATCCAAGAGAAGTTTAGGCGCTTGTCTCAAACCATATAGTGATTTAACCAACTTACATACATTATTTTCTTGGCCCGGAATGACGAACCCTTCGGGTTATTCCATATAGATTTCTTCATCTAACTAGCCATTCAAGAAAGCAGTTTTCACATCCATTTGATGAACTTCCAAATTCCGCAGTGTGGCTATGAAAAGTATCATCCTAATGGAATTTATTCTTGTTACAGGATAATACGTGTCGAAGTAATCAAGGCCTTCGTGTTGCATGTAACCCTTGATTACAAGCCTAGCCTTACACTTCTCGATTTAACCATCCGGTTTCATCTTCCTCTTGAAGATCCACTTAGATCCTAAGGGTTTACAACCCGGAGGGAGATCAATAACTTCCCAAGTTTGATTCTGTAGGATAGAGTCCACTTCACTTTTAATAGCCTTTTTCCATATTGGTCTTTCCGTAGAGGTCACGATTTCTACGTATGTTCGATGCTCATTTTCTATCAAACAAGATAGAAAATCAGATTCATTTTCTATCAAACAAGTTAGAGTACTAGAGTCATACTCTAACAAGTAAGTTAGAAAATTAGGACCAAATAATTTTTCAACTTTCGCCTGCTTATTGCGTCTAGGCTCGAGCTCGGGTTCTTTCTCAGAATCCCCACTATCATTGTCCATAGCTTCGTCAAATGTCCGTTTTGATGTACTCGGTCCCTCGTTGGACTTACAAGGAAATACATTTTCAAAGAAAGATACATTCCTTGATTCTATTATAGTGTTCTTATGTACGTCCGGATTATGGGACTCATGTACTAAGAACCGATAAGCACTACTGTTATGTACATATCCACTAAAGATACAATCCACCGTCTTTGGCAAGACACCCACACACTTTGAGATAATGGTAAGAAGCCTTCCTACCTTTCCACAATTCAAAAGGAGTCTTATCGAGCTTCTTGCGAGGTACCTTATTCAAAAGGTAATTACTCGTCAAAATCGCCTCACCCACATCTTTTGAGGTAGGCCCGAACTTACAAGCATCACATTCATCATTCCTTTCAATGTACGATTCTTATGTTCGACAACACCGTTCGATTGAGGTGCGTAAAGTGTCGTACGCTCGTGTATAATACCTACACTTGCATAGAAGTCACCGATTGGTGCTTCATACTCACCACCTCTATCGCTTCTAACCTTTTTAATCTTTCGATTAAGTTGGTTTTCCACTTCATTCTTATAAAGAACAAATTTTTCTATGGCTTCGTCTTTGCTTTTCAGCAAAAAAAAAAGTAATACTTTTACATTTTTTTGAAAAAAAGTATTACATTTTTCTTCAAAAGTATTACAGAGTACATTTTTCCTTATAAGTAACAAACACTTGTCAACATTAATTATAAGGGAAAATGTAATATTTTGATGAAAAATCTAATACTTTTATATCAAAATGTAAAAGTATTACATTTGTCCTAAAAAAAGTATTACATTTTTCCTTATAAGTAACAAACACTTTATTCCTAATAATTAGTATTATATTTTTCAGTATAAGTATTACATTTTCATATTGAACCAACTTGTCTTATGGGTAAGAATCCGTGAGAAGGTCTCACACAAGTGTAACTCTCGTAATTGTTATTGTTGTTGTTGTTGTTATTATTACACTCACAATCTAACAATAGAATTGTAAGACATGGCCATTAGATTAATAAAAAAAAAATTTAAAAAAAAAAAAAAGTCCAAAGTGAATTGCAATGACCATAATTTCAAGGCTGCTAACAGCCCTCACGTATTTTGACCAATTGAAACTCATAATGTACAAATTTCTATCAATTCCCGACGCTTTGCCATGGATGGTTAAAGTAATATTTATTTAATCAACAATATATAGTATTAAATTTTCATCACGTTTAAATTGAGTTTTCTTTAAAACTTTCTCATACATATGTGGGTCAAAACTCATAGTGTACAAATTTGTGTCAAGTTCCACGACATTTTTTCATGGTGGCCTGGTTTAGGTAAAGATTAAACAAATTAAAGTGGTGTTACACCTCATCACAAAGCCAATACTTGAATGCATACATTTGGATATGAAATAAAAAATACATTTAATCAATATTTAATTATAATTGGGTGGAGGATGCCTTAGCCATGTGTTTCAACAAAAATTGGGTTTGGGATTTGTGGTAGATGATATTATATTTAAACAAATTAATTAACCCTATTTTGATATCCTAAACCCACTTAGGATTCTTTGGCAAATAATAGATGATATTATAATTAAACAAATTAATTAACCCTACTTTTTTTGATATCCTAAACCCACTTAGGATTTGCCAAATAGATGATATTATAATTAAACAAATTAATTAACCCTACTTTTTTTTTATATCCTAAGCCCACTTAGGATTCTCTGGCAAATTATACAATCAACCGGTAACTACTTTACACTATGGACCCTAATTCAAAATTGTGCGCATTCAGATTATATATCTACAATTAATATATTATGTACATTTAATTAATAAATTATGTACATGTAAATCAACTTCAGATGCATAATATATTATTACTATAAATACATAATTTATTGATTAAAGTACATAATATGTTGATTGCAAGTACACGTACAATATGTTAATTATAATAAATGCATTATTTATTAATAGTAAGTGCATAATATGCTAATTGTAAAGAAAATAGTGGTTTTAGTCACTTAATTATACTTATATTGTTGACTCAGTCCATGAAGTATTATCATATATAAATTTTTCAATTTAATTATGCGTAAAGTGGCAATTTTAGTCAATAACTATCAAATTATGTTAATATTAATAATGCATTTTAAATATTCAAATTATTGAGGGACACCTTAGTCATTTTTATTTATATCACTTTATATTAAATAATTAATTGACCATTGAGTTTGATAGAAACTAATTAGCAATGCAGCACTTCAAATTTACAAATTATTGAAAGACATATTAGTCATTTCATAGAGTTTTCTCAAATTTTCTCAACTAAATCTTCATATATACCGATTCTCTTCATTTGTAATGAAGAATTGTTTGACCCCCACCAAAAAAAAAAAAGAAGAATTGTTTGTTTCCTAGGATTTATAAACATGCATCTACTTATCTTTAGCTTCAAATTTAAATGTCAATTTATTGGTCATAAAAATAAATTTATCTTTCTAAATAATCAATTTGATATTTCTATGCTTGATTTCATATTTATATATTAGTTTAGTGTAATTGATGACCAATATGCATTATTTGTAATGTTTTTGTTTCATACATAGATTCTTGAAGAACATTTAAGCAAAAATGGATGTTCAAATAACAGACATTATATTGATTTGTGAATTATAATATGTATATTCATATAAGATTTTCATATTAAAATTTATTTACGTGAGCAAACTATTTCATAACACTTTTTTTATGTGTCAATGGTCTAATATATATGCTTGTTTTTTGTGATGTCTTGTTGCAAATGAAAAATGATAAAACAAATTGTCTCAGTGTATTTTTGTCTTAGTGTATTTTGTGTATATAAAATGTGTATGAGAATTGTAGAGAGAAGGTCCAGGCAATTAGGTTTAAAAGAAGCTTTATTATTGAAACTAGCTAGTAGAGAGAATTGAGAGGAATTGCCTAAGCGTTAGTTGCGGACATAGAGAATTCAGAAAAGAAGAAAGGCCCCCCTAATTTGTGTGTGCCCTCCCCTTAAATAGGTGGAGGCCTGACAGTGACCCGGGTACTTGATCGTAACCCAAACACTTAACCTTGACCCAAATACCGAACAAGAACTTAGAACGTATAGGGAGGTATACTCAGATCGGGGAATATTTCCTATCAGAAAATTGCGAATCTAATTGTGGTAGAACCACTACTCTCTTTTTATTTTTATTTTTTATTTTTTAAAAGATAATGGAATTGACATATGAATTGAAAGTGGTTATAGATTGAAGACTCACTCCAACTTATTGACATAGAATTGACGGTACTCAAATTTGTAATATTTATTTCAACAACCTACTCCAGTGACAAAAAAATGTGTATGTCAAACTCAACGATTAATTAATTATTTAAAACGAAATTATATATATATATATATATATATATATATATATATATATGTATGTATGTATGTATGTATGTATGTATGCATGCATACATGTATGTATGCATGCATGCATGTATGTATGTATGTGACTAAGGTGTTCCTAAATAATTTAGAAATTTAAAATGCATTATTAATATTGAAGGGTGTGTATTGATGGACTGAATAATCTACAATATGAATATAATTGATGGACTAAAATTGTCATTTTTCTTAAATATAATAGATACATAATTTTATTAACTAATTAAAAGTACATAATATATTAACGGCATATATATAATTTGAAAATGGTCCACCCTAATTCACAATATAACAATTGGGATTCTTTTGGTCTTATGCTTATTGGCCACTTAGTACTTAGAATTGAAGAACTGTATTTCTACACACAAAAGTTTACAATGTTTTGCAACAATCATTGAATAATTTATATTTTCAAACAAAATCATTGAATAATTTATTATTATTTACTATTTTACTGTACTAAACATATTCGATAACTTATTTATAATAATAAGCATACGTTAGTCCTAAAAGCCTTAGACAATTAACATGTTAACTGTTAAGCTTAATTTTGAGGTACACGATCACCTATATGAACCAAAGGCATTTTTTTTAGGGTTATGATCAAAGAAACTTGCAGGTATTACTTGGTCGTGTGTATTATGCAAACAGTTCATATAATTGTTAATAAAAATTAAAAGGGAAAAAGGTCAAATAAGCCCTCAAACTTTACCCAAAGTGTAATTAAGCGCTCAAACATTAAAAATGTTCAATTAAACACTTAAACTTGTCATTTTAGTGCATTTAAACCCAAATGACCGGTTGTTTACCTGAAACAACCGGTCATTAATTTTCCAGCCAACAATACGACGGCCGACGGCCGGATTTTTTTCCGACGAACATGTCTTCTCCACGGCCATGTCTTCCGACGAACAAACGGCCAACATTTCGCGGAGGGTTTTAGTATGAATTCTCCAGTTCGTCTTCTCCCTGTCTTAGCTTCTCCAGGGAGAAGACGAACCCAGTCCGTCTCCTCATCGGAGAAGACGAGCTCCATCGGAGGAGACGAACCCAGTTTCGTCTCCTCCGATGGAGAAGACGAACTCCAGTTCGTCTCCTCCATAGAGGAGACGAAGTCTTCTTCGATGGAGAAGACGTTTCGTCTTCTCCATCGGAGGAGACAAACTCCATGGAGGAGATGAACCCAGTTCGTCTCCTCCATGTCTCCTCCAGTTGGAGGAGACGAACTCCTGTCTCCTCCAGTTGGAGAAGACGAACTTCTCCAGTTGGAGAAGTCTTCATGTCTTCTCCGTCGTCGGAAAAAAAATTCGGCCGCCGGCCGCCGGATTGTTGGCCAGAAAATTAATGATCGGTTGTTTCAGGTAAACAACCGGTCATTTGGGTTTATATGCACCAAAATGACAAGTTTAAGTGTTTAATTGAACCTTTTTAATGTTGGAGGGCTTAATTGCACTTTAGGGTAAAGTTTGAGGGCTTATTTGACCATTTCCCCAAATTAAAATTGTGATTTTTTGATACGAGAATAATATTATACCCACTCGGTATGGTTGAAATATTTTTTTTTTTTGAAGATACTTTCTCAACCTATTGGAGCACAAATAGTCAGTGTCACCTCTACAGAGGCTCGAACTCATGACCTCTCATATGAAAGAGCCACTACTCTGTCATCTGAGCATAAGGTGCTTGGCAATATTTTCATAGTTAATACTAAAGTATTAAATATTAACCTAAAAACATCAACAGTTTGAACAATTTAGGGTTATTTCGCTCAAAACGATTTGGTTTTGAGTGAAATAATCCATTTTAAAATATGTGAACAATAGCTAATTGGCCGACTAGGCAACCTAGTCGGTGCCTAGGCGGTCAATGCTATGCTAGGCGACCGGCCAACGCCTAGCGCCTAGGCAACCTGAGGTTTTCTCCTCGCCATGTGACTCTAGCTGGCAAAGGATCACAATGAGGTAAACCAGCCTAGGTTACCCATAGCTAACCGGCTCAAACCCAAGGGTTGGGTTTGAGGATCGAACCTCCAACCTCTCGGTTGTAGGTAGAGCACTCTTACCACTTGGGCTATCCTTACGGACACCAAAGGTGTATTCTTCTACCAAAATATTGATCCTCAACCCCAAGGGTCCCGCAATTTGGCCCTACAAAGTATTTGGGATGATTTAAATCTCGGTGATTCACTAGCTCAGCAGACAGGGCCAAGCCGATACGCACAAGAGATCTGCCCACTTTGAACATACTCGAACCTTAGTCTTTTCTCTCAAATACTGCCTCTGTTACAATGTGGTATCTGTTCATAACTACTTTATCAACCTATTGAAACACAAAGAGACAGCAACGCCTCCACTAAGGCTTGAACCCACCCCTTCCACATTGGGGGTGCAACTGGGCGCCACTAGACCACAAGGTCATTGGTCACAATTCATTTAAATTGTGTGTTTTAGATCTGGACCTGAGTCCACAGAATAATTTTTCCGTATTCTATTAATAGGACAACCTGCTAAGAGATTATGATCATAAAGGTTTGCCCCATTTGAGAAAGCTATCCACTTCACATGCAAGAATACATAGTGGAGGGAAATTAAAAGAGCTAAAAATGAAGAGAAATGAGAGAGTTGTGAAGTGGTTAAATGATGCAAAGCCATATTTGGGAGTGGCGTTCTTGCAGCTCAGCAACGCAGGCTCCGCAATCATTTCAAAGGTTGCTCTAAATCAAGGAATGAACCCTTTCACTTTCACCGTCTACCGAAACGTCATCGCAGTCGTTTTCTTCTCTCCGTTTGCCATATATTTTGAAAGGTATCGTTTCGCGTTTATTTCAATTTGAGTTAATACCTCCAATAGTACTCCGAGTATTAACGATTTACCAACTATGATCCCTCAACTTTTAAATGACCTCCAATGGTCCTCTAAGTTTTACAAAATAACTACATGTGGTCCTTTTAGGACGTTTTGTGGTCATTTTAAACTTGAGTTAATACCAAAATTAGGACTACATGTGGTTATTTTTTAAAACTTGGAGGGTCATTGGAGGTCATTTAATAGTCGAGGGACTACAAGTAGTAAATCGTTAATACTCGAAGGACCATTGGAGGTATTAACTCATTTCAATTTTCTCTTTTAGTTTTCTTTTTCAATTTTTCATTTCTTGTTCTTTTTTAAAAAAAAAATTATTTTCAAAATATTTATTCAATTTTGGATGACCACGTGTAAGGGAACTCGTAGCTACCATTTAAGGATATTTATAGAGTAAATTATATTTCTATGATTTGTATTGTGATTAGATGGTAACATTTTATGGATGATTGTTTGATACAGGAAAACAATGGCCTACAATGACCACCTCCATTAGGGTTGTTAACGAACCAAACATAAATGAAGGGAGGTTGTTCGTGTTCGTTTGTTAAGGATTTTGGAGTGTTCGTGTTCGTGTTCGTTTGTTAAGGTTTTTGAAAATCCTGTTCGTGTTCGTTTGTTAAGCGTTCGTTAGTGTTTGTTAACGTTCGCGAACATGTTCACGAACGTGTTCGTTTAACATTAACGAACACGTTCACGAACGTGTTCGTAAACGTTAACAAACACGTTCACAAACATGTTCATTTACGTTCAGGAACACGTTCGTGAACACTTAATAACCAAACACCTGCACATGTTCATGAACACAATTTGTTCGCGAACAATAAATAATCTGCATTCACATCTTCACGAACAATTTTATATATATATAAACATGTTCGCGAACATTATTAAACGAACACTAAACGAGCTTGTTCGCGAACACTACTAAACGAACACAAACGAGCTTGTTCGCGAACACTTAGCAAACGAGCTTACCACTGTTCATACTCTGTTCGTTTATTAACCGAGCTCTAAATTTTGTTTGTTAATGTTCGTTTACCTTAATAAACGAACATAAACGAACGCTTACCGAGCTCGAACACGAGTAGTTTGTCGAAAGCTCTCTTCGCTAACAGCCCTAGCCTCCATCTTCTTCAAGATAATGTTGCTTGCCTTATTAGAGTAAAATATTACCTTTTCTTCCTCATACTTTTTCTTTAAATTAAAATTCAGGTTTCCTTTGCCGAACTATGTTCTCTCACCTTTATATACTTACAAAAGAGTAAATAGAGACAAAATTTTCTAACAACACATTACACACTACCAAAAATGACAAATGACTGAAGTGTTCTTTATCTAACATTTTCGATCTTTTCATATATATATATATATATATATATATATATATATATATATATATATATATATATATATATATATATATATATATATGGACTGGATCAGGTGCGAAAACAACTTCCTGTGCAGAAGTGCGGATAACACAAAAGGACGCACCTTAAGTGTAGAATTGACGCACCTAACCTTAGGCATTCAAATGGTGCATCTTAAGTACACAAACCACGCACATTAAGAACACAAACTACACACCTAAAGTTTTAAAATGACACGTCTTAAGTTTCAACAACTGACGCACCTTAAGAAATAAAACAACACATGTAAAACTTTAGACCAACGCACCTTATGTTTCAACAACTGACGCATCTTAATAAGGCAAACCGCGCACCTTTAGAAGTAAAACAATGCACTTAAAGTTTTAGATCGACGGACCTTAAGTTTCAACAAAAACGCACCTTAAGATTTCAACTGAAGAATTGGCGCACCGTAAACACAGAAACCACACACCTTAAGTTTGACCTAAACATAAAAAGACCAAAATACAACCTTGTTATTTTTTAATCTGTGTTCAATCTGGACAATTGATTTTAGCAAGATCAATGACTATCATTCTACCGCATTTTTTACCTGGACTCATTCACCACAATTGAGTGTGTGTGTGTATATATATATATAAAATAACTAAAATTTGATTCTCCAAAATATTCTTATCTAACATAAACAAATAGCCTGAACAATTTAATTATTTTCAAAATATAATTTATTTTTTCTTGCTGCGAAAGAGGGACCCAATGTTGTTGAATTTTCATTTTTATAATATATCACTGTTGGTGCATATATGTGCAGTATTATTCTAACATCGTTTTGTCAAAAAGGAAAAATATTTAAGAAAGAAATCACTTCTTTTATTCTTTCCAATCACTTGATACAACTAAAATATTTTAACCATTTCTATTTCGTAAGAAATACAGGAGTAAAACATATTACACATATAAAATGTTGTAGAATTTTTAATTTTATAATATGACTATTATTTGTGCATAAATGTGCAGGCCGGTTCTCAACCTGAATTTATATTACATAGGAATGAGATACTCAACAGCAACATTTGCGGTGACAATGATAAACCTTGTTCCTGCCGTAACATTTTTGTTAGCTTGGATCTTTAGGTATGTTAATATATGTCGTCATTAAATTATATATATTGCGATATAAGATTAGTTTCATCCAACAAAATGTAATAGGAATGAAATAATAATTATGTAAACATATTAATATCACTTCAAAAATAATATTAAAAAGTAATTTTTATATAGAAAATAACATTTTTTTTAAGCGTAGGCTTGAGAACGTGAAAATAAAGACATTGCATAGCCAAGCAAAAATAATTGGGACAACATCAGCAATTGGTGGGGCCATGATTATGACGCTTGTTAAGGGACCCACCATAGTATTGCCCTGGACTAAACATTCAAACGACATCGTATCTCATTCCACTCAACACGTTGTGAATCAGCATAATGATCCCATTAAGGCTGCGCTCTTGCTCACAGCAAGTTGCTGCTGTGGAGCCAGTTTTGCAATTGTTCAGGTAAAGACTTTCTTTTTTTTTTCTTTTTTTTTTTCCTTTGGAATATGTTAAAGTTTTTAATTTCTTAAATCAAAATTGTATTCAATCAATACTCTCTCGGCACCACCTTGGTTATATAGGATTCTTTAATTGTGTGAGAGCGGAACTATACCAATAACATTCCGGAAACTTATTTAGATGTGTTAGGATGGATCAAAGTTATAGCTCACAATGAACGCATAATTTTATTACTGGACAGTGACGGGTAACAGACCAAGTCCAATAATTGTTGGTTGAGAGATTGTTGGGCGAAAACTGGTGAATGGTCAAATCCAGCCCCCTCTCGAAAATGGTATATACAAAAAAATAAAATTGTGTTCGCTATGAGATATAACTTTTGACATAATAGTAAGTGCTTGAGCTAACAAGTGGTATCAGAGCTCGGTCACAGTCAGGGCTATGGAATTGTTGGGCGGAGGAAATAAAGTTGAGTCTTTGCTATGAGCTATAGCGTTGAAAATGTGGCGGTTTATAAAAAAATAAATTAGTTGTGTCTTTGCTGTGAGTTATAAATTTTGACATAGCGATAAACGCTTGATCGAAAGAATGATATTATTCCAATCTCAATATCACTACTCAATTCATGTCATTTTCCCAAACAAATATTTAAATAAGGTCACCAACCTAGAGAATAACCCCTCCCCCTTGGCCCTTCCTAATTTTTAATTCATGAAGCCTCAAATTAAACCTTGTTATTTCAAATAAAGTTTGAATACCTATTTGACATTTTTCTCAAATAAATATAACATCATTTAAAATTTTATATTGAAGAATCTTTTATTTTAGTACTACCGGTTCAGTTATAGAGTAGTATCTGTTCTCCGGTATGGGAGAATCACTTCATGCCACTCGACCATAAGGTCATTAGTTTATGTTAAAGAACCTAATAATTGATGTTTTCTATGTTAACAGGCAATTACGCGAAAGTCATACCCGGTCGGGCTTTCTCTCACAACTTTGATATGCATGGTAGGGGCGCTACAAGTCAGTATATTGACCTTAATACTCGAGAGGGGAAATGCTTCCGTCTGGTCCTTACACTGGGACATCACGCTCTTAACTTATGTTTATCATGTAAAATCTAAATTCTCTCATATATATCTAATAGGTTTTCATAAAACGGTGATGGATCTCTAATGGGGAAAGCATGAACTATGCAGGGTTTAGTTAGGTCAGGGGTTGTTTATTATATATCAGGGATAATAATGAAGGTAAAAGGACCTGTTTTCGTCACTGCATTCAATCCCATAGGCATGGTTATAGTCGCCATCATTGGTTCCTTTGTGCTTTCTGAGAAATTATACTTGGGAAGGTAAAATGCATCTACTTTTCTTTCTGAGAAATAAGTGAATACTTATTAATGTTTCTGACAAGGCATGATGATAAGTTTATTATATATAATGAAGGGTTTTGGGAGCAGTGGTTATTTTTGTTGGCTTGTACCTGGTTATATGGGGTAAATCCAAGGATCAAACTTCACCAAATAATGATCAAAATGATGCACTTCCAATTGATCATAAGCACCCACAAGTTCAAGGCCTCAACAAGGATATTATAGTGGTTTGAATTGAAAGAGCTGCTCATGTTACATCCAGATTGATGTGTAACTTTTAGTTAAGGTGTTGTTCTTTATAGTAGCTTAGTTAATAGAAAGGGTGATAATTTGGGTTGTACTATACATACATTTCTTATTTATATTAGAACTCATAACTTTTTGCATGTGTTTGATTATGTCAAAAAGTCACAAGTTTAATTATTGTCAATACTCTCTCGATCAAGCCTATCGCACCTGCTCTTCCTAATGTGGTATGGTTTACCTTTCTTGTGTGATTTATGGAATATTACACAAATGCGAAGTTTACCTAATGTATATCCGGTAGTGGATGCAAGTTTCTCTCGACACAAAAAGATAAATAAAGAAAAGAAAATTTACATTTTTTATCTCTTAATTAGTTCTTAATATAAATCTAGTTCTTCTCTTCCAATTTTCATCATTTTGATCTTTTAAGGCTATGTTTGGAAAACTTAGCTGAAAGCTTAAAAGTAGCTAAAAATTAAAATCTGAAAAGTTGTTAAACTAACTGTTATGCTTAAAAGTGTTTGGTAAAATTAATTTTTTGATAAGCTGATAAATGTAAAAAGACTCAAACGGGCATCTTCATAAAATTTAAATAGGTTTGTTTACGTATTAAAATATAAAATAATGAAATCAATATATTTTAATAAAATATAAAGTAAGAACATATATTTGAAAATATATAAAGTAAAAAAAATATTTATAGTTAATAAAATTAGTTCATACAAAAATTAATGTTTAAACACATAAATGTCAAATTGAAATTATTACCAAACATATTGAAGAGAAAATGCCAAGAGAATTTTAATTGGGAGGGGTAAAAGATGTCATTTATTTAAAATAATAAGGATAAAGATGGAAAAAAGTGAGGAAGCTACTAGCTTATTTTTGAAAAGGTATCTAAAATAGATGTTCACAATAAGTTCTTATTTTAAAACTAGTTTTATTCGCACATTGCGCGTATGAGTTAATGCCAAATGTTTATATTTAAATAAATATTTGAAAGTATATCAATGCAAGATTATATAGGAGAAGTTTATACATGTGTAATTGAATGTCGAATTTTTTTATTTAAATATCTAACTCAAAGTATATGAATCCAAGATAATATAGAAAATTCATTATAATTATTACTAAAATAAATGTTTGCAACCTTGTAAAATCGATAGTCAAAATATTTGGTCTAAAAATGATAGTCTAAATAAATACTACTTTTCATTTGAATTTTTCTAAGTGTTCTTAATTCTCTTTTGAGTGACATTGTCATTGTTTTCATCTTTACTATGTGTTCTCTTCCTTTTTGTTGGTAGTGTGTTATTTGCAATTCGGTTATTGTTGGTAGCATAGATGACAACGTCATGCAATGAGATTATGATATAGGAGCTATGGACTTTCCTTTAGGTGTTCTGCTTGGGGTTCAATTGGTTCAACCATTATTGTTGAATGAATTATTATGGATAAAGAAATCCCTAGTTTAAGAAAAAAAGATTAAATAAATTAATAAAAATTTGAAATTTTAAAATATTATATATTCCAAAGATATATATTAAAAGGTAGTTTCTCGCTTCAATTTGCTGGGTAATGAATTATTTGAGTACTTTCATTGTCAACAAATCCCCCAAGTAGTACGTTAATATGATTGGTTTCAAACTATTCTTTTTTATTTTTTTCATGGTATTAAAGAAATACATATGTATCATTTTTTGGTGTAACTACTAATTTATTTAATTCAATAAGAGTAAAATAGAGCGATTCCGCTTCAATTTGTTGGGTTATTTGAGTACTCTCTTTGTTAACCAATCCCCAAGTAGTTAATATAATTAGATTCAAATTATTTTAAAATTTATTTTTCATAGTATTAATAAAATATTGGTAAATAAATATATAACATTATTTTGTACTATAACTTTGATATTTAATTACAAGATATTGTAAAAAATAAGATAATAGACAATGTAATGAATATCAATTGATAAATTTGAATGTAAAGAATCTTTGCATGAGAGAAAATAAAGACAATATAACTAATGAAATTATTTCTCTTATTTAATTTAATTTTTTGATAATGAATAATTTTTTCAAATAAAGGTATTGTAGACACATAATTCTAAATTAAAGAAATACATATTTATCATTTTTTGTTGTAGCTACTAATTTATTTTTTTATTTTTTGAAAAAACTACTAATTTATTTAATTTAATAAGAGTAAATAGAATTAGAAACTTAATTATGTCAAATTTGATTGTGATGAGGTTCGAACCTAAGATCTTTCTTATAGAAATTAATGGATAAGTTAAAAGTTAACGGAAAATTAACGGAGAAGAGAATATTTAACGGAAAACTTAACGGATAATCATAAAAGTAAGGTTAAATTAGGTAATCTCTATTAATAATATTAATCTGAATTATCTTAACCATCTATTTGATTAAATAATTCATATGAACCATCCATTTGATTAAATAATTTGACTGCCATTTTTTCTACCCATTTTAGGCCTAACTCTCTTTGGCTCTTATTAGTATAGTAGATACTAGCTTATTTTGAGAACATTAACAAACAAAACTTATAACTTATTAGTAGTTTAAAATAAGCTATAAGCTCTGTCAAACAGAGCTGACTAATTAAGAAGTTATAAATTTAGCATCCCGACTAACTGAAGCATCAATTTTTTTTGTATGTAGCATTTTATGAGGCATATTTGTAACTTATAATTTATATTTTATTTTCTTATAAAATTATATATATACAAATGAAGTTTAACATCTTAGTTAGTTATTAAGGATTAGATTTACAACTTGTTTAAGATTTAAATAATTAATTTGTAAAAATTGAAAAAGAGAAACTAAATTTGTAACTCAAACCATTTGGGAGTTCAAAATGTAAATTTTTCAAAATTTATAGCAAGTAGCGACGGTGTAACTTTATTTCTTTATACTTGTATAGGAATCAGTGCAACATAGTTTTGATTGTAGAATTCCAGACTCAGCTCTCCAAGCCGTCGCCCAACAATCATGAAAAAAAATTGGGAGAAGTGTAGTCTCTCTAATCTCTAAGCGCTCTCTCGTCTCAACCCATCAAATTTGAACTTTTAATATTTGTTTAGTAAATCAAAATACCTTCTCGATTTGAGTCAACCAGCTATGAACAACTTAAATTGGTTTACCTTTTTGTAGTCTTTTATCAATTAAGGTTACAAGATAAATTTCATCCAAAATACTCATTTAGAGCACGAAGATGAGTTTTTCTACAAATCAAAATCTAGTATGAAAAATACTTCACATTGTCTGGTACAATTTTTGCATTGCTTTTCCATTAGATTTTTGTTCAAGGAGAAAAAGTCAAAAAGTGCATGTCCTATATCTATGGATATGATACGAGTATATCTTATTTACTGTATTATTTTCTTTTTAAAGATTTTTAATTTTGACACGGCTTGAATTCTTGAACCTGCTTCACATGTCAACACATGCACTATATATATATATATATATATATATATATATATATATATATATATATATATATATATATATATATATATATATACACACACACACTAACGATCAAATGAGTCCATCTTTTTATATGAGTCGGTGTGGACAAATTTGGGCCTTCTAAATGTTGAGATCAATGGTTTATATTAAAGGTGATTTTAAAAATAAAAATAAAAATACTCATTTTTTGACCCGCTAATTGGAGCAAATATTTATGGCATGGCTATTTTAGATATTTGGTGAGTTAATGCACTCTGAATTATCAGTACTTATACTGTGGACTATGGTCCACAATGCATTGTGGACCATGGGTCATGATTGATATTGCAGTTGTGTTGAAAAAGAACTGCAGTTGTGCGGAACAGAGACCGTGTCATTCATCTGGAACTGCAGTTGTGTTGAACGGATACTGCAGTTGTGTTGAAAAGATACTGCAGCTGTGTTGAACGGATACTTCAGTTGTGTGGAACGAATGAACGGCCTCTGTTCCGTGCAACTGCAGTTTCCTTTCAACACAACTACAGTATCTTTTCAACACAACTGTAGTATCCGTTCAACACAATTACAATATCAGTTATAATCACATGGTCCACGATATAATTTGCCCTGAATTATAGGGTATTAAATATGGGTTTTCTTTTGGGTTTTCCACAAATGTTTTCTTGTTGGGTTTTTTTTGTGTTGATTACGCCGGCACTTTTGGTGTCGGAGTAGGGTTGTCGTCGTCTTGGGGGTCTTGCCGGTGCAATCGAAACGCGTGCCATTGGTTCATTTTTTGTCTACGTTACACACTTACACTGGAGTTGTCGACTCGAGCTCGGGTTTGTTTTAAAAAACAAAAACAAAAACAAACAAAAAAAAATTCCCAAATGTTGTTGTTTACTGTTTTGTTATCTCATTTTTTTACCCCTGATTGGGCATTTGGTTGGAGGGAATTTAAATTCCATTCCCACTTAATTCTCACCTAATTCCGAAGACAAGTAAATTCCTTCGTTTGGTTGGAGGGAATTGCAATTCCCTCATTTTCATGGAATTAGAATTCCATGCCCCCCTTGAGATTTTAATTCCATGGATTTTAGAATAAAAAAAAAGATACTTCTGAGACAAAATTACCCTCTCTTTTTTAACCTAAAATTGATGTTGACCTTCTCTTTTAGCTAATACCGTGTATTATCTTCGACAACTATCACCAAGAAAGCCGTTCCTGAGCAAACAATAATCATTCTAGGTCAACCTTAATCAAATATGTTTTCTCAAAACTCTCAAATATTTTTTACAATACTCCTAGTTCAAGATATATGATATATGAGTGATATTTGAATTTAATATGTTATATTTTTTTGTGTACTTGTCATTTAATAATAATAATAATAATAATAATAATAATAACAATCGGCATTTTGGACTTTATACTACTTATTCCCTTTCAATTCCCATTTATACCAAACATTGAAATTTAAATTCCTAGTAATTTTATTCCGTCCAACAAACATTGGAATTTAAACTTCACTTTATTTCCACATTATTTTTTTCTCATGGAATTGCAATTCCTTTCCCACGTGCATTTACTTTTTGGAGGTCAAAATTGGTGGCGGTTAAATTATTCATAGTATAATGTGTAATGTAAGATCAATATTTGTGCAAGACCAATTAGTATGTTAGGGGGGTGTTAGTTTGTTACTTTTCTACTGTGCATTATGACGTTAACAATTGTGCAAATAACGATTTGGTGGGGGTTAGATTATTTCTACAGTGTGCAATGTAACAAATACGTCTGTGCAAATGCAATTTGGAGTTCAAAATTGGTCTACAGTAGATTATTCCTTATATATCTGTGTAATGTTTCATAAACATCTGTGCATATGCGATTTGAAATGCAAAATCGAAGGGCGGAATATTCAACGGTGCAGTCATCGTAAATCCCTAAAAACATGTAAAATTTCATTAAATGATATTAAACCACAATTAGATGCGTTCAAACTTTACGAAACAACCCTTGGGAACACAACAGAAAAGGAAATTAAAAATAAGTCCATAAAATCTTAGTCATTTGTAATGCCAAGATGAATGGTTGTGGATTGTCCACACGGACTCATGGGCCATTGAATGTTTGAGATCAACGACTTAGATTTCATCAATTGTGCCGAAATCTAAGCCATTGATCCCAAGCATTCAATGGTCTGATCTGTCTACACGGGCTAATGTCACTACAAGAATAAAGACATTTAGTGACAAATCTTTTGTGACACTTCGTAATTTAGTCACAAATAATATTTTTTTTTTGATTAAAAAAATATGACACTATTGTGTGGAGAATTGTGATAACATTTTTTTTTGGTCAGTGATAATATGATAATTGTGACAAGTATTTATTACGAATAAGTTATCACTATTACTAGAATAATAGTGTCGTAGCATACGTTATCACTATTTGTTGTCACTAAATGTATGTGCATTTTGGCGGCATTATAATTATGGCGGGAACGAATGTAATTGTGACAAAATATAATGTGAACACAAATTTTTGTACTTTTTATGACAAATAGTTGTTGGTCACTCTTGTTTATAATATTTATGACAATGTTTTTTGTCAATAAAAATATATACATTTGGTTAGTACCATTAGAAATGAGAAGCAATTGTGAGAAAAAAAATATTGTTGTCACTAATATTGTCATTTTTGTGATGAAATTGTTACAAATATTTGTGACGCTCTATAATTCCATAACAAAAATTACTAAATTTTGACAATAATTGTGTTGATTTCAAATTTTGTCACTAATTTATGATAATTGTAACAAGTAATTAATTGGTAAAATGACTTTGTCACTATAATTAAATAGATGAATATTGTGTGAACTTATGTTACGTTGTAATCAATGTTCGCCACTAAAATTGCATTCAAGTTGGTGTCAAGTAATTTGGTGTGAACTAGATATTAAATATTATGGTCACTTAAAATGCAAGTAGTTAGTACCTCTTAAAATGAATGTAATTGTGAAAATACATTTTATAATGACTCATTTTCAAATGTTCTTATGTGACATAATTTCACTATTACTTATTTTACTAATTTGTCATATCAATTGTTTAGGAAATAAAAAATGTATATGTTTAATACCAACAACAATATATTTAAAAAAAATTATTAAAATTAACCATTCAAACTCAAAATATGAAAAGTAAAAAATCCATAAATATAAAAATACATATAATACTCAATCATCATCATCATCATCAGCTTCCTCATTTTCAGTTGTTGGAATCTCATCATCATCATTAATAATAATTTTAAAAAAAAAAACAAACAAACAAACAAACAATTTCTGACCAAATAACACTTATAAAAACATTAAGATTGACAATATAGTGACACTATTTCAACTTATTTTAGTGACACAAATTTCACCACTAATTTTCAGTATTTTAGTGACAAATACGCTGCCACTATTTTTAAAGATATCAGTGACGAAGATGATGGCTACAATAAATTGAATTGTTGTATGACTTTAGTTAACACTAAAGATTGTTTTAGAGTTAACTTCATTTGTCACAAATAAATACAATATTTGTTACTACTATACCTTTGTTGTCACAACAAAGTAATTATTTGTTACCACTTTTTAGGTCACTGATAATCATTTTTGCATAAAGAACAATTCTCACAAATAAGTACACCTATGGTTACTAAAGTGTTGTCACAATAAAATAATTAATTGCAATGATTCTAGTCGTCACTAGATCAATTTTTTGTAATAACATATTTAGTCACAAATTGTACATTTATTGTGACCACTATTGTTATCACTCAAATACTACATCTAGTGTATGTAAACATTGTCACAAAAGTCTTGAGTAATTGTGACAACTTTTTAAAAATCGTCACTACTACAAATGTGACGACTTCAAAAATTGGTCACTAATTTGGGGAAGCACTCTAGTGACAACGGGCGCCCGAGAGAGAAATATGAATTAATCTGAATTGTCCATCTAAAATGATCAACGGATCATATTTAAATTTTTTTGAAAATTAGGTAGCATTTTTGTAAATAACTTGAACTTTGAGTGCAAGTAACATGCATTAAAAGTGTAAGTAAAATCACTTAAAATTGCAACCATTTATACTTAATAGTGCAAGTAATTTACCTTTTTCACATTGGTGCACCGTGCACTTCATATTGTTGCCCGATATACATTATATTGTTGCACTTTTAATACATTTTTCTTGCACTTAGGTGCACTCTGTAAAACTATTACTTGCATTTTAAAGTTTGAATTATTTATAAAAATGTCACCGCATTTTTAAAAAAATAATATTTCTGATTTGTTAGATCTACATAGATGGATAGTTGCAGTCTCATTTGAACAATACTTATAAAACTAATTAATCCAGTGTTTTTTTTTATTAAAATCTTCCACCGTTAATGAACCTAGTATATATACAGATAAGATCCGATCCGTTAATACGTTTTATAAAAGGAATTCATAGTTTACACATTTGTGTAAACTTCCGACATTTTGTAATGGATGCCATTTTGTAATGGAAGGTTTAGGTAAAACATAGTAGTGTTACACCTCATCACCATGTCAATAGACCAATAGTTGCATGCATATTTGGATGAATGTATTATTATATTTGGGTGGGCAATTTGGATGTGGGTTGTGACATGATTATACAAATTAATTAATCCACTTCATTAAAAAGAGAGAAAGCCCACTTGACATTCTTATGCTTAGTGTCCACTTATTAGATATGTGGATATCTATACATACACAACTTTATGAACCAAATTTTACTTTTAAGTCCTTCGCTGTAGTATTTTGACATCGTCATATTTAATTTAATTTTTTATTTTGTATCGTTATATGATTATATCCTTAATTTTTATTTGTTTACCGTTACATTAGTTCTTCATTTAGATCTTTATCATTTTATTGTTTAATAAATATAGTTAACATGTAATTTCATTATTCAATTAAGAGTTTATAAGAGAGACAGAGAAATTATATGTTGGGGCAAAGTTTTGAATGATAAAATTACATGTTAACATGGACGGAGTCAAAAAAACTCGAGTTGGGGGTCGATGTAGTAGAGAAAATCTGTCGTGTTAGTTGACATTATAATTAACCGTACCATATTATTATATATACCATACATTATTGTAATTATTATTGATAATGATTTTTAATTATACTATGCGTAATAAAGTATGAAATACATAACTATATGAGTACGATTGACACGGATGTCGATCATTACTTTAGAATTTTTTTCACAATACACAAAATATCATAACAATAATAATAACAACACCACCAACAACAACAATAAGAACAACAACATTTATTTAAATATAAATTGTCAATCTTTATCAAATAAAAAATTTTGTCAATTATTTTGTCACCAATTTTTTCATAATTAATTGATATTCATTTTTACTGATTAACTGAATATTTCAAAATTTAAGAGATAAAGACAAAAATTAAAATCACAAATTAAACAATCAATATTAATTTTTGAAAATTTCAAAACTAATTATTTAAACAAGCAAATGTACATCTTCAAAGTGTAAATAAATAATTAAAACACACAATAGATCATTAATTAATTAATTAATCAACATAACTAATAAAACTAAAGCAGTAAAGCATATGTCTCAAATTTGGAGATTTTTTAAAATAAAATAGATACTTGATGCTCTCCATAAAATCTTGATAAAAGAAATAAAACAAAAAAAGAAAACTTGTGATTTTAATTATTTGATTTCTTTCTTTCTATTTAATGAATTTAAACTTTAATATATATTTTGATTTCACTTAATATAAACATAATAAATTTTTTAAAGAAAATTAGATGGTCAAAAGTGTATTTATCTCTATTATATCAATATAAGCATACATATTTACTAAAAAAAAATTAAGGTGAGGATAGGGGTTGGGGGGGCAGGCCCCCTACCCCCTAAGGTGGCTCCACGTCTGCATGTTAATCACCTTTCTTAAAGGTAGAATGTCAAATATTTAAATAGATGACTAATTGTGACAAACAAATGAAAATAAAAGATGGAATAAAGGAGTTAATACCCAATTTGGTCCCTCGACTATTAGGATTTTACTAGTTTGGTCCTCAACTACCAAAATTGCTCAATTTAGTCCCTAAATATGCAATTTTTACCTAAAATGGTCCATTGATTATTAAGATTTCACCACTTTGATCCTCGACTACCAAAGTTGCTCAATTTAGTCCTTAACTATGCAAATGTTAACCTAAAATGTAAGTTTATTGTGGATTTGGTGACTTTTTGGAGAGTTGAGGATAAAAGTGGTGAAGTCCTAATAGTCGATGACCAAGGTGGTGAAATCATAATAGTTGAGGGACCATTTTAGGTAAAAAGTGCATAGTTATGGACTAAATTGAGCAACTTTGGTAGTCGAGGGGCAAAGTGGTGAAATCCTAAGTCAAGGGACCGAATTGGGTAAAAATTACATAGTTAGGGACTAAATTGAGCAACTTTCATAATGGAGGATCAAAGTGGTAAAATCCTAATAGTCGATGGACCAAATTAGGTATTAACTCTATAATAAAATAAGAATAAAAAAATATGAGTAAATATAACAATGACACAATAATCATGACTAAAAGTGAAATTTCTCATTTTATAATATTTTGCAACCGGAGAAGAACACGCACCCGTTTGGCATCATCCATAAAAATCCAATCTTTCTTCAACATAATCAAAAAAAAAAAAAAAAAGTGTGTAATAATAGTAAAAGTGTAATAATAGTGAAAGTGTAATAAATAATGGGTAGGTGAGCAATATTTTTTAGTATTATCCACAAAAAGCGAAATTTACTTGCCTTAAAGTCACCATACATGGACCCAACATGATAGTAGAGGGGTAAAACACAATGCCTCAACAACTCATTAGGTGAGACTTGGGAGGACCAATGTTGATGTCCACAAAAAGCCACTACATTAGGTGACAATCATTATTGTGTGAACCATACTATATCAAATAATGTAATTTAATACACAAAAAATATATTTTTAGTATATTAAAAATATACTTTTGTTATGGTCCACACAGCACAAAACACTGAGTGAACTATAATCCACACAATAATTTATCATTAGGTAAAACTCCTACACTACGACTGCTAGGGTTCAATCTTATGTCATTGTCCACAATTTATCACCCAAAACCAATTGAGATGCTTATGCAAGCAGGCCAGCATTTTTCATTCTATTAATAGGCCAAGCTGCGAAGAGATTATGATCATAAGTGTTTGCCCAAAAAATATAATGATGTGTAATGAGAGAGTTGTGAAGTGGTTAAATAATGATGCAAAGCCATATTTGGGAGTGGTGTTCTTGCAGGTCACCAGCGCAGGCTCCGCTATCCTTTCAAAGGCTGCTCTTAATCAAGGGATGAATCCTTTCACTTTCTCCTTCTACCGAAATGCCATCGCCGCTGTTATCTTTGCTCCTTTTGCTCTATTTTTAGAAAGGTTTCTTTTTATGCATTTACTTGAATTCTCCTTTTTTTATTTTATTTTATTTTTCACTTTATATTCTTTATTTTTATTTTTAAACTTACTGAACTTACTCTTGGTTTTACTTTTTCCATAATAATAATAATAATAATACTCTGTAAGAGCATCCTCAATCAGTTGAGGATTTTTGTTGGTTTTTAGGAAGTCAGGTAGGAGAAGAGATGTCAGAGAGAAAAAGGGAGGGAAAAAAAAAAAAGTAACGGTCATTGTTCATATTGGCCGCCCGCGCCCCATCGGGGCGCACAATGCGCTTGGAGCGCGCCGCCTTACTCTTTTTCTTCTTTTTTTTTTCTCCTGCAAAAACCAAAGTCCAAGAGAAAAATTCAAAGAAAAATCAAATATTTCATTTATTGAAAAACCATCTCCTCGAATTTTAGACGACATAAACCACCTAAAATCCACTATTGTGAATGCCCTAACATTTTTCTAGTTAACAAGACATTAATCTATCTTCTTCATATTTTGCATTGATATACCCAACCTTAAGATAGATTACATGCATCATTCTTGTGTGTCCTTCACATCATATCCAATAAAAATTTATTAATATCACTCAAAAATTTTCTCGTTAAAAGACGATTATTTTTTTTCAACCACATGAAAAGAAAAATAACTTTTTTATTCCTCCCATTTTCTTCCTCCAATAAAATCACAATATATAATTTAAGTTTAACTTTTCAAAAATATACATATAATAATTTTACTTTTATTATCATCATTATCTAGAAATAAGATTTTTATTCTATATGTTATGTATTGTGATTTCTAACATTTTATGGGTGATTGTTTAATACAGGAAAATGAGGCCTACAATGACCACCTCAATCTTGTTCAAGATAATGTTGCTTGCCTTATTTGAGTAATTAAAATATTTACTTCTCTATTTTTTACCTGTCATTATTTTTATACAGAGCCCGATATCTTTTCTAACGCGATACTAATTCAAATTCAGTTCAATACACACTCTAGAATCTATACTTAACAAGAGTAAATAGAGAACGAGCATTATAGCCAAGGACCTTGTAGTCCAGTGGCATCAAATCCTTTCCTTTATATAGGAGGTGGTGGGTTCGAGCCTCAGTGGGGGCAGATACTTGCGTTGTAATAGAGTTAGTAGTATTCAAAAAAAAAAAAAAAAAAGAAGAATGAGCATTATATAAAATACTTTTTTTTTAGAAGATTTTACGGAAACACATTATTACACCATTATAATATGGGTATTGGTGCATATATATGTGCAGGCAACTCAACCTGAATTTGTATTACGTGGGAATGAGGTACACAACGGCAACGATTTCGGTGACAATGTTAAACCTTATTCCCGCCATGACATTTTTGTTAGCTTGGATCTTTAGGTATGTTAATATGCATCATATCATTAATTATGTATATTACAATATAACATTATTTGAACTTGAATTAGTTTCATCTTGCAAAATCAATATATTAGCGTAATATATATGCAGAAAAAAAAATTTGTGAGTGTTTGGTAAACAGTTGTTAGCTGATAGCTGTTAACTAATTGAATTAGTGGGTTTGACTAGTTAATAGCATTAGCTGATTGTATAATGATGTTTGGTAAATTAAAAATTAACAAATAGTTTTTTGAGAATTAACAAATAGTATATTACATACAAAATGACTTTTTTCAAAAAGTTAAATCCAAAAAACTACTTTGAGTAGCATTTTGAATTTTAGTGTTTTGGAGTAATAAGTTGTTACAAAAAAATTAATTAACCAAACACTTATATTTATTGTTTAACCAAGTCAAACAACTAATTTAGTGGCCAAATAAGTTAAAATTGGCTAATGCCAATGACCTTATGGTCTAGTTGCACCCGGTGTCCTGGTTTACACTTCCACATGGATGATGGGAGTGAGCCTCAGTGGAGGCAACTGTTAACTCTTTGTGATTCAGTAGGTTGAGAAAGTAGCTATGAACAGATACTACATTGTAACAGAGTCAGTAGTACTCAAAAAAGCTAATAAACTAACTATGTTACCAAACATGATATCTGTGTGTGTATATTAGTGTCACTTCAAACATAATATTTTAAAAAATAATGTTTATACAGGAAATAACTTTTTTTACATGTAGGCTTGAGAAAGTGAAGATTAAGAGTTTGCATAGTCAGGCAAAGATAGTTGGAACAGCGTCAGCAATTGGTGGGGCCATGATAATGACGCTTGTTAAGGGACCCATCATCTTGTTGCCCTGGACTAAGCACTCAAACCACGTCGTATTTCATTCTGCTCAACATGTTATGAATCAACATAGTGATCCCATTAAGGCTACGCTCTTGCTCGCTGGGAGCTGTATTAGCACAGCCATATTTATAATTCTTCAGGTACACATGTTTTGGGTGTTTAATTCGTAAATAACTTATCAATTAAAAATTAATTAATTTGACAATTTTAACTGTTTAACATAATGTTTAACATTAATTTGACATTATCAAAAAAACTGTTTAACATAATGTCAAAGATCTCATGATCTAATGGCACCAAGTTGCTCTTCCATATAGAAGATTGTGATTTAAGTTGGATGCGGTATTGACTCTTTGTGCTTTAGTAGGTTGACAAGGGTTATAGGTTCAAGTCCTCATAATAACAATTTTATACTTGCTTATCTTTATAATCACACTTTTAATAAATTTACTGTAGAAAGACTTGAAATTGATATAGGGCATATAGGTAAAAGAAAAAGTATTTTTAAATATTATATCGATATAGAATATGTGTGATTTATAATGTATTTTCTATCCAAACTATTTTATCCGATTAATTACGTTTCATATTTTGTTATGAATAGTTTTTTTCGTATTTTGAAATATTTGAATTTCTCGTCCCCAGTCAAAAATATTTTTATCTCCGCCTTTTTTGTAAATTTTTATTTATAAATTTTTATTAATAAATAATTTATTATTTATATGATAACAATGTAATTGTTTGTAAGCTTTTTCAGCTTTAAATTGTTTATTCGTTTTTATAAACAATAATTATTTATTTATGAATGCACTGATGTAGTTATTGATCATTCTACATTTAGTAAAGCACCTATAATTTTTTTTCATGATTATTGTTATGTATGTAAAGTTTTAAAAAAACTTTTGAATCTTATTTCAAGGTATTTGATATTATTATTTGTTCCTAACGTAATTTAAATTTTAGATATAATGCTAGGGCCTTTTCTTTTGTCACGCCCCATGCCTATAAAATAGTAGGAACAGGCATGTCCCTACAAACTACTAATATTACTAGTTAATCAAAACACCTATCATCTATCGACTATCAACTACTGATTGCCAAAACACCTTTTTTTTTAAAATATATATATATATATATATATATATATATATATATATATATATATATATATATATATGTGAAAGTTTTTAATTCATTAAATCATGTTTTTATTCAAGCCTCTTAGGTTGTGTTTGGGCGAGTGAGACTGTCTTAATAATTCTCTAGAGGATTTTTTTAGATGAAATTTGGTTGAAGCGGTTACTGCTTTAATATCATGAATTTTAACTTAGAGAGGTAAATGTTTAGGGGAAGCAATGTAATTGGAACAATCAAATTGTTTTAATCTTATTGTCACTGGTTTATATGCTCTGCCTCTAACTTTACTAATCGATCTCCTAAATAGAATTTTAGTTAAAGGCCACCAAACAAGCAAACAACAGCCAATTTTTTACAGTAATTCATTGTGTAAAGATAGACCTACAATATAACATTATTTAAAATGTTTTGTTTAAAAAAAAAAAACTAATAATTGATTTTATGTTGTCTTAATAGGCAAATATGATTAAGTCATACCCTGCCGGGCTCTCTCTCACTACATTGATATGCACAATGGGATCACTACAATGCAGTATTTTGACGTTAATAATCGAGAAGGGAAATCTTTCCGTTTGGTCTCTACACTGGGATATGACACTCCTAACTTATGTTTATCACGTAAAATCTGAATTCTTTTTCATCTATTTTTACTACACTTTCATAAACTCAATATGTGGCATACTATCAAATTAAAAAACTAAATACAGTTTTTGGATAACAATGTATATGAACTGATGATGCAGGGATTAGTGAGGTCAGGGGCTGTGTATTACATATATGGGATAATAATGAAGGTAAAAGGACCTGTTTTTGTTACTGCCTTTAATCCCCTATCCATGGTTCTCGTCGCCATCATTGGGTCCTTTGTGCTTTCTGAGAAATTATATATGGGAAGGTATACATCACAGCATCTCATCTTCTTTTCTTTCTGAGAAATAAGTGAATAAACTTGTTAATAATGTTTCTGACATGAGATGATACACCTTTATTGTAATGAAGGGTTTTGGGAGCAGTAATTGTTCTTGTTGGATTGTACCTGGTTATATGGGGTAAATCCAATGATCAAACTTCACAAGATAATAATGATCAAAATCATGCACTTCCAATTGATCATAAACAACCACAAGTAGTTCAAGGCGTCAGCAAGGATATTACAGTGTCTTTGAATTGAAAGGTAGAGCTGCCCAGGTTACATCCACATGAATTTCTGCAACTTTTATAATAGTTATTGTTTTCATTGTAATAGTTAATACAAATAATTGTAATATACTCTTTTGGAATTGGGTCATCGACCTGTAACTGTAATTTTATAATTTTTCTTTTATTAATGCCCAATTTAGTCTTCACCTATAGTGATTTTGTCCAAATTAATCCTCAACTATAAAGGTTAATACTCAATTTAGTCATTGACTATAGTGATTCTTTTCAATTTAATCCTTGATTCTAACAACTTAGGACTCAATTAGATAAAACCATCAAAATCGAAAACCCAATTAAGCACAAAAAAGACGTTCATAACTGAATCAAGGAAAGTCACTATAGTCGAGGACTAAATTGTGTATGAGCTCTAAAGACAAGTATGGAAAATGAAGTTTAATATCAGGTCTAGTCATTAGTAATCCAATATTTCGAGGCAAACACAAAACTGACTCAAATTTTACCACTTTATTATCCAGACAATGAGAGAACAGTTGGAGAGATTGAGCCTGTCTCCAAAATATTACCCAAGTTGTTAGCTATTTATGTTTCCTGTGTACGTACACCCACCATCTTTGCAGTCATGTCTATACCTTTCCCGTTTACCACCTATATTGATCTATCAAACGCGAACAAAACAATGACCAAAATTTGTTTCGCTTCACTATATGTTAAAATCAGCTGGCATTGCTCCACTACATTAGTAGTTAATTCAGGTCAATACCCTTCTCTCTTGCAGCTTCTTTCACTGACTCTGCATCTCCTGTGGCCATAGATAGGTTGACATAAGATTTCCAAAGCTTGATCGAGAATGGATATATCGATAAGGCTCTCCTATGAAAATTGATGGATATGGCCACGGAATTTGTCATGCTATGCAGAAGATTTGCAGCTTCCACCCATACGTGCTCCGCTGCTACAGGAATGGCTTGCAAGAGTGCATTTGACAAGAGAGAGCTCGCCCAAAAGGAAACGTTCGCAGATAAAGATGTGGTGTTGCTTACCCTGCTTAGCCATTTGCAGACAGAAATTGCTAAGTGATAGTTAGAAGGAAGAATCTCCATTAAACTTTCAACCAAGTCTACCATATCACTCAACTTATTATACGTGTGAGGTAAGAGAGATGGACCGAACAACACTTCAAGAATCGAGTTTACTAGCGAGGGGTCCGAGGGAACAGGGCTCAACAATTTTCCAGCTAGTTGCTTGAGTCCTGGTTTCTTGATATTCTGGATGAACTTTCTGGACAATGGTTCAGAGGCAAGGGAAGCACGGGTATCAAACAGGTAGCCTCTCAGAACTTGTAAAGCGCTCCCAACACGAGTACAATCATTGCATTGCAAGCTATCTGCTGTCAGGAATAAGATGAGCTCTCTCACACAGTGACTATAATTCTCATGATTAGCAGCACCCAATGCCCTATCTAAAGCCTGCCGAGCTTCAGTCTGATCATTTCGCAGTAGCTTATAGATAGCAGAATTGAGTAGCCCGAATACAATGTCATTCTGGCTAGAACCAGAAAGCCAAGAATGCACATCTGAGACTGAAGCCAACTGGGGTGAATCATTGGAGCCCTTGCTGCCTATTCTATCTAAAGACTGGAACCATCTATCCATTACTTCCTTCACAACATCCAGTCTGCCATCTCCGAATGCACATTCAGCATACTGATTCCAAATACACTGGACTCCAGGAACTTCATCCAGCCAGTTATCTAAAGCTTCTTCAAATCCTTCATAACTCGAATTACAAAAATCATGTTCTAGCCGAGCTGACATCAAAACAAGTTCCAAACAAGATGGGTAAAGCTTGATATATCTCTCCAGCAAATTCCTACTACACTCTAGGCCTTCAAGCACTGCAATACACCTAACATGATTGAGAGCAAAGAGATGTGCTGCTCTTAGATTTGATTCATCTTCAAGAGATTCTCTATCAATATACAATGCTAAAGAATCTACAGCCAATTCCATCAAGGAGACTGCTTGCTGCTTCTCATCAGCTGTTAACTGAGTAGATGACCACTCTATAGCAGAAAGTTCTTTCTGGCATTCAAGCTGTTTGACTATAGCATTTGGCAATCTCCTATACACAACCATGTACACACAGCACACCCAGAAAATACATTTATCTGAAATTGCTAAGCACGTAACTATATCAGGGAGAAACAATTGGTCTGCCTTGTCAGATCCCTTTGTTGTGGGAAAGAGCTCATGGATCTTCTCAATAGCTTTTTTGGCATTGCCAGACATGCATAAAAAATTCATCATCTGCAAAACAATGTCCAAGATGCATTCACTGGCAAAAAGGGTGTCTCTGTTAGAAGTAGATGCATGACGGCAAAGTGCAGATATTGCAGCATCATATGCAGTCAACAGCTCATCAAGCTTTTCCCGACTATTAATATATAAAACCCAGAGTTCATATGCTTCTTCATTATGCTCAACCTGTGAAGTAGAATAGAAACCCATATGCATCATGTCAAAAGTGAATAAATTCAAAAACACTGAATTCCTGAAGGATAATCAAAAAGCAAATAGAAACTAAAAATATGGAAATCTCAAGCCAGCTAAAATTAACCTCTTCATAGCACTTGGCAGGCACAATTCTAGTAAGGATCAAGCAGGTGCAGCCAATTTTTAAAAAAACCTAATATGCGTAATATAATTCACCATGTAATTATGCTAGCAATTATGAAACAGTGAAATGACCCCACAAGAAAAAATTACATAGATACAGGTCAAAATGCTCAAACAACTCCATACATACCACTTCATTTGCCCCAATACCATTTTCTTAATCTTAGAAATTCAAAAATATATGACTAAAAAAGTTGAAATCCAAAAATTAAAGACATTTTAAAAACTAGTCAAAGTTAAGTTGACCATCAGAAGCAAGTTGGGGCATATAAAATGAGAGTACTGATTATTTTAAAGATAAAAAAACTCAATCTTTGATTTCCATAAAATTGAGAATGTAAGGCAAAAAAATGGTATGGGAAAGTCTTTTATTTTTTATAATGGCCTAACTAAAGCAAACTGGCATAGCCACTGCTTCATAGTACTATTTCACCCCAAAAAATAGACATACCGCATATTGGAACATGTCATCCTTTCCAATGCATTTTTGATTGCTATAGTAAATCAACAAGTAAACAATCCAGAGAAGTGCTGAGGTAGGATCAGCTTCAATAGCACGAGAAAGCACTTTAAGAGCCTACATGTTTCATAAAGTTCATGAGATCATGGAACTCCTCAATGAAATATATTGGACAATTTTCAATAGTCAAAATACCTCTATTCGGCCTTTGCTTTTATTAGCCTCCTGGCAGAGACTAAGAAGAGCCAATTCTACGGATCGGTCATTGTCAGAAAATAGATGGTCACCTTCGACCTGGTAATACACAACCAAAGTAAAGTGTTAGCAAAACCAAGCACATGCTACAGTTTATTTGCAAAAAGAAAGATACCTTGGGCAAAAGCTCATTAGTTGATTCAAAATACCTAATAAAGTACCATGAACGGAAACAGCAAATATAGGCAAAGAAATGATAAATGAATACTATAAACCTACAGATTCAAAACCCAAAAGTAGAAATCAAGAGAAAAATTAATATGTGATTACTTGAAGAGAATACAACTAAAAGGATTACCAATTGTCCATTCAAAGGCCTTATTAACAATACCTTGAATTGATTTAAAAATTATCATAGATTGAATATTTGAGGAGTAATTCTGTCAGAATTGGATAAAAATAGTCTACCAAGAGAAACATTTAACAGATTGCCCAGATTGATGTAACATAAAAATGAAGGAATAAGTTATGTCAGAATTTACGATCAAAGATGAGAAGTATATGAGATTCCATAGATTTGAGATCTAAGAAGCATAGAGTGAAACACACAAGTAAATAACTAAATAAATTGAGTTTGAAAATAAACATACAATTCATGTGAATAGAATTTCTTCCCCTTTAAAATAAAGAAATAAATTAAAATATTTAGTTCTTCTCAACTAAAAAGACAGTCTAATCTGTGTGAAGGTACCTTTACATCTGAAATATAATCAAGTTTCAGCTTTCCAGCAAAAATCACACAAGTAGCTCATAATAGAAATGAAAATAGAGATGTTTGGAGGCTAACTAGGGCCAGGGAAGAGGAGCGAAAATGGTGTTTGTTTCCCATTTTTTTTTCTATTCACAGACTTAATAATAAGGTGACAATGAAAAGAAAAGATTATTGTGACAAACCAAGGTTCCATTTCTGCTGTGAAAATAGAGTAACTGCCTATTCCAACCCCCATGGACCTCGACACGAGCTTCACTGCCATGCAAAAATGGCTCTTTTGAAGTCAGGTCAGTTGGAAGCAGACTTGAAAGAACCAAGAAGCCACTGTAACACTTCAGCTGGTGCTCAGAAAAACTTTGAGCCCCTATAGATTTACACGAGTGTAAATCAGTTTTGAGAACATTAAAGCCAACCAGATAAGTTGGGGGAGCCAATAGTAGACAATCAAGTGACATGGTGAGAGAATTAGTGGCACAAAATTTCCCTCCATGAATTGCTGATCCATCCTTGAAATCTACATATTAGAATAAAAATAAATGAATAAAAAAAGAGAGAGAAAGAGATGTGAAAGTAATGTACTGATCATAAAATTCTAAAGAATTACGGTTACACCTTTCTTACAAATTCCATACCCGAGCTATTGCAAGTAGTGTTCATATTATTTTCACAAGAGTAGTCCCTAAAATGTTGCCAAGTACATTCATTATTGTTGCATTTCCCCCGGAGCTCATACATGCAAAGTGGCCAAAGTGGATCAATAGCAAATTTGCAGAAATAAGAACCATTCACGTTGCAACGAAGATCCATTGAAGCAGATGCATCTGTATCCATAATGTTCCCCATACTCCCATCATCATTTTCATCATGAACATGAGAAGCTTGGATATTCATACTTCTAGTCTGTAGTTGATCAGAATTAGTGGGACCTAAAACCTTAAGGTGAGAGAATGCGCTCCTTAAAGCAGGAAGTGAGAAGGTGGCAGAACTTGATGATTGTGATTGGTGATGATCTATGGAAATGCAACTGCTCAAATGATCGGTGGATAAAGGAGGTGTAAAATTCGATCCAAACTTTTCATTATTGCAATGGCCATTGATCTCAATAAGGACATCAGACTCTACATCTGCCTTATCAGAAAATACTGGGAAAAAAAAATGAACAGAATCAAAAAGATATCTCAGACATTTTATAGGACAGAGGCACATGCATAAGATACTAAGTAGGAGCTTTGTCTATCATTATCTCTTAGAAATGCAAAATGCAGGCCTTACACTTAAGAAACATAATTTTCTGAATGGAAAATGGATTTAGGAAGTCATAGACAAAATTAAAATAAAGAAGAGAAAAGGAAGGAGAAAGAGAGAGAGAGAGAAAGAGAGAGAGAGAGAGAATAAAATAAACAGTTACTGAAATGAAGAAAATTCAACTTTGTCATCCAGACAGTACTATCAAAATTGATTTGATATCTCTCTCTCTCTCTCTCTCTCTATATATATATATATATATAGCTTTGCTCAGTTTGCTGAGGAGAAACTTAAATAGAAGAGTAGAATACCTAAGCACTATATTTACTTCAGAAACAACATTTTGACTAAAACTAACTTGCATACAAGATTATTTCAGCCTGCATATAATCTTCTCAAGAAATTCCAAAGCAGAAGGAAGATGTCCAATGGAAGAATACCTTGAAAATCAGAAGCTTTTTCTTTCTCCTTCTCTACCTCAGATGATGATATGTTGCCTGAACTCATTCCCATCCTTTGCCCAACATCAACTTCTAACATACTCTCAGTCATAGGCTCCACACTGTGACTTTGGTCCAATTTCTTAGGCAAAGTTTTCATTTTTAACCTTTCAAAGAGCTGAGATCTCAAAGATGCTTCAAGTAACAAAGAATCCTGAGAGCTATCAGTAAATAATTGCCTTCCTGATCCATTGTTTACCTCCTTTTCCTGAGCCACACCAAATGTCCCTTCCCCTTGATATTCTGAACTGTTCTGAGGAGATTTTCTATACGCATCTTCCTCCTCCATAGACATACTAGCATCATCAGATTGTAAACAAACGCCATGTGCTTCATGATTTTCTTTATTAAGCTCAGATGTACTAACATCAGGCTCACTAAAGGGATCAGAAGCCAATTTATCCCTATCAACATGCCTATCTGATACATTTTGAGGGGCATCAAAACCAGAATGGAAGTCCACATCATGACCATTGAAAGCAAGCTGTGCAGGACAGCAAGATGAGGGTATCAAAGGCATATTAGCACCAGAAGTGGTTGAGGGGTTTAAAGCCCCTCCAGTTGCTAGTTGAGATCCAGTGGAAAAGAGTACATCTGGATTCTCTATCATAAGAACTCGAAGCTGTGCTGAGTATTTTTCTCTTTTACTAAATAGAGCAGAGCATCTAGCATTTGCCTCGATCAAGGCTTTCTGAGCCTTTCGATAAGCTTTAAGGGCATTTCTTTCTTCAATTTCACACTTGTGCCGATACTCCTGTGCCTCCTCAAGATCCTTATCATGCAATTCCTCCATATCCAACAATGATTGCAAGTCCATGCTGCTATTTCCAGAAATGTTTGCCTGTCTTAAGTTGCTTGGAAGGAGTTGAATATTCTCAAAAAGGAAAAAATAATTAAGAAAAATGAACACAAAATTAGAACAGTGGCCATAATAGATAACTAACAGAGAATCAGTACAAGAGAAAACAGCATAGCCCAAACATGTAAAAATAGCCCAAGAAAATAACCTAAGTTCAACTTTCATTTTCCAATCTGCATAGCTTATAATTCTTTTCTCAAGAAAAAAAATAGCCCAGGACACATAGCATCAATTACTACAGTGCTGCCAACAACATGGAAGCTGTACCTGATTTAGATCCTGTGTTGCAAGTTGAAGTGGCTGTTCATTAGATCTGACTTGAAGACTACCACTTCTTCCTGTTAAACTCTTGCCAGCATGCTCAGGGGCGAATTGATTACTAAGCTTTGTAGGATCCTTCAACTCCACTTCACTCTTAGGATAGGAAAGTAGAGAGAAATACCAATTTTAGGGTGTAGGAAATATATCAATGAACCATGCCGTGCAACAAAAATTTCAAATCAATTAAAAAAAAAAAGAATATTACAGTAATTTAATACAAACATGTGAAACAGAACTATGCTAATTGGAAATGGCAGTCTTCAATAGAGAAGGGAGGAAAACTTATTAGCATATGATAACACTGGATTGGCATAGAGAAGAAAATACTCAATCCTTCATGACCATTCAATCATCATATTTTCCAAATAAGGAAAGGGATCACAAAGAAATTGAGTGGAGATCAGTATTAACTATTAACTCTGTCAGTTCACCAACAGAGGAATTTGAACTCAGATCTGAGACGGATTTTACTATTTTTGTGCTGCATGCGTACAGAGAAGGAGATATATCCTTTTGTTTTGAAATCGCTGCTGCAGAACTTGATTTAAAAGCAGCAATTAAATAACTAAAACTAAATAAACCTGCTTACTGAAGGGCAGTCTCAAGAAGAAACCCAGACTCCCAGAGCATAAAACACAAAGGTAAAAGGAGGAGTGTAGGACTGAAGGAGAATTTGATTGCTGATTACAAAGTCCAGATGACTGAAACAATTCGGTACAGAATTTCTCAAGAAACTGATACCAAGCAAACTCTTTCTGACGGAATATAGTACGCAAGGCTGGCCCAGGTTGGCCCCTATCCACCACCAAGGGCTAAAGGGAGAAAAAGCCTAGGTCTCTAGCCCATACCCAAGCACCAGTCAACAACATGCATGCCTGACAAGGATCATAGCTTGCATTTAATGCCCTCTCGGGGCTGTAATACCAACCAATATGAGGGAAAATTTGTAGTTGGGAATTGTATCTTTACTATCTTAAGCCCTAAGTAGTAAGTACCTAAGGTCAAATCCTTTTAAGTTGTGATAATTTAAATATATATACCCTAATTTATGAGGGAAGGTGATCCAGACTTTTACACTTAATAAGACAGAGGACTGTTACTCTGCCTGAGATAGAGTGAGCGGTGGGTCTTAGTTGGACTAGTTTGAGGGACAAATAACACTAGCTAGTCATTCAAAGAAATTCATTTATTCTCCTCTTATTAACTAATCAATCTACTTATTGTGGCACTTAACTGGTGTTATTCCTTAATACCTTGGGTTGGCAAACCTGTAGCTTTCCCTTTTTATTTTAGTATTTTTTTTGGGCAGGGATGGAGTGGGGGGGAAGAGGGTTCATTAGGGGCCAACTTCAAATGAAGAGTATTTTCCTTCTAGGACACTCCATCACAGTGTTACACACTCAATAATCTGATCACACTCAGGCAATATATCCAATGAAACATAGACAAGTAGGCAACAACAAACACACACACTAACATTCTTGTATTTTTCCTTTTGCAAAGGGAGTAGGGGTGTTACTGTAACGTGGGCAGCACTCTGCATAAAGGGCCAAATCCAGACTCTAGAAGACAGAGCAGTCAGTCATATGGACTTTCCCCTTTTAATCTAGTAATTATATCATGCACCATAACATGCAATCAGCTTTACAAACACAAGTATCATATAAGGACAAAAGGTAGCGAACGGTTGAAAACAATGGGAATTTGAATGCTGTTGTCAAAAATGCATAACATAGTACTGTATTTAAAAACAGTTCTCTGAATGTTTTCACCTCTGTATTCCTTAAAAAGTGGCAGTTGGGAAATAAATTGGAATGATTAAATATTTAAATGTAATCTTAAGCAAATGATTTACATTATACATCTAAGCAAGCGCTCATTAGTGCGGTAGTGCCATTACATGGATACAAGTGTCTTGTCCAACATCACAACCATGAATATGACAAACAAAAATATAAAGAATCCCAAATAAGATATTGTGGTAGTCTATAACATACTGATTTATTGGCAACTGCAGCTTGTTCTGATGCCATCACACGATCCCTCAGGTTTGTTTTCCATCCACTTTGATTTCGACTTGTGACTACATCTGTACCTATAAATCAACAAAGTGAACAAACACCCATCCTTTAGAGTTTGAGTGGTTACCAAAGGAAGTATTCAACTCCTCAAATATAATATAATATGTTTACACTTTTTCATACCAGAAGCTAATTTTGTCAAAACAATAGAACCATGATTCTCATTTTCACTGTGGTTTAAACCAAGGCCTGTGCAAGGTTCCCCTGAGGGAAATTTTTCATTACAACTGTTTCGATCACATTGACCAGGTTGACCACAATTTTCTAACATAGACTTTCCTGATGCTAATGCTGTATCTATGACTTGGACATTCTCAACCATCTGGCTTGAACAATCTTCACTGATCCTTTGGAGTTTGTTGCTAGGTTCTTTTAATTCAGGGTGCAGATTTTCTCCATCAGTGGCTCTACGCGCACTTGCCATGGCATTGCTTGTAACTGTAACACTAGGATCCCTACATTTAGTTGAGCTAACATTCCTGGATTGCTGGGCACTCTTAAGCTTCAATTCATTCTCCCGAACAGCAATCAACTGGCGTAAATCTTGTAGTTTACTATTGTCCAAGATGGCATTTGTATTACGTACAAGAGATGGACCAGTTGTCTTTTTAAAGTTATTACGATTCCTAACATTTAGTGATGATCCACCACTTTTAGAAGTGGTCCCACTGATTTTAGGCAATGAAGAAACAAATGTGTGACTATGGGGCATTTTTCTTGTCATTTTTGCCTCATTTCTCATCACCTTCTCTAATTTTTGAGGTCTTCGTACAGCAACTGCTGCTTGTGGTGGCTTCCTACTTTTATCTAGAGATAGGCTCCTGCTTTCTGTTGCCAAAATCTTTCTCTGTCTAGTATCTCCAGAGTCGCTGCCACTGTCATCATCTGAAAAACTTATTAGGAATGGAACAAATGAGCCTCGATTCTTATCAGAATTCTTATTGCAATTTGACTCATGAGAAGCTTGTGAACTTAATCTAGCCAATGGCTTAGAAGACACATGCCTTCCTGCAGGTAAGAAGAGAAATATAAGCAAAGGGTAAGTTGATAAAGAATTCAGAAAAAGATTTACAATAGGTCTAAACAGGAAAATGCTTCCTATTTGATTGGAATTCAAATCCTGTTCTGTTAAGAATGAACGAAGTAGTGCATGGATATTGGATAATGAATGGATCACATAAAATAAAGATACAAAACATATTCAAAGAAGCCAACTTATATTGATCACTCTCAAAGTCAAGTAAGGCCATGCATCATTGGCATGAACCACAAAATCTGTATCTCCAAATTTACAAAAGCCATTGGAGCATGTACCTGCCTCAACACCTTGAGAATCCTTAACCAACTCAACTTCCATGGGCTTTACTTGAGCAGTATTGACACCAGCGAATAGAGAAGTGGAGCTAAGATGTTGATTTTCCTGTCACGCAGAATTCCCTAAACTCTTTGAGATTTGGAATTGGCTATTAGAGAATACAATATTTCACACTTAAAAGCCACTAAGACCAAAATCAAATCAAACTGCAGAACAAGGGTACAAAGCAACAACTAAATCATTGCGGAACTTCTTTAACCTTTCATTTCCCTATGATTCATTATCAAAATTCAAATGAGCGTAGCTGAAACAAAAGGAAAGAAAATATGCGCAAAATAAAAATTGGAGCAAACGAGGAAAAATACGCTATCAAGAGAACACTGAAGCAAAGAACTCGAGCAGCCTGAAACCCGTATACACACACAAACACGATAAACGCCGACAGTAACGAGCTCAAAACATGAAAGTAAAACAGAGAACTAGGGTTTAGGAAAAGGACGAATACTACGTCGTCATCGGAGGCGCTGAGTTCTCCTTCTTCTCTGCTAATCGAGGAAACTTTGTTATCAGGAAGAGCCGGCCGGCCCGAGGTGTTAGGGTTTTCCATTGAATTCCGATTGGATGCAGCTTCTGCTACTGCCATTTGCTTCTCCAGCTTATTGCTATCCTCCATTACTCATTCCTTCACTTTCTCTCTCTCTCTCTCTTTCCGTTTTATATATATCCGTCAATGGCTGTTCCGGGGGCTGACGACATACAGAGCCACAGAGGAAAGAGAATTTCCGTGTGAGCTGTGAGGTGATGATAAAAAGACCGAATTCTCCTCGGAGTTAACCGCCGCACGCGTGCCTTACAGATGGCTAGGCGTAACAATTACATCAGCAATTGCGCCACGATCTCAATTTTATGAATCGAACAGAAATTGAATTTAATTTTATGAAAAAAAATTATTTGAAATATTAATTTTATTATTTGATTGTTAAAAAATAAGTTATTGAGAATAATAAATATATAAATATAAATATCTTTATGTAATAAAAAAAATATAAAGATTATATAGGAATTTAATCAGATTTATATTGTAATTTTTTTCATAATGTATAAAATACCAAAGAATAGTAAGGAATTTTTTTTCAAATTAAATTATCCATCAACCAAACAAGGTAAAATTTATATTTTCTCACTTTTGAAAAAGAAACTCTTAAAAAATATTTTTATGTGAACCAATCAGACAATACTCCATTAGTGATGGCAAGCAATCATTATGCAATGTTTACCTTGTAAGGTTAGCCACTAGCATAAGGCTCATATATTATATATATTAGTGATTTTTTTTGTACTGAATGTTTATTATTTGTTATATACTATCAAATAATGAATCTTCAATATAAAAAATGAACATTCAGTATATTAATGATTTTTTTATGACGAGTGAAACATGCGGTCACTATTTAAAAGTGTACACTAAGTAAACAACATTCCTATGTAATTGTAAACTTGGTTTTGTGTACGGAGCAACCTTTAATATTTAGGTCAGTTGTCTCACCCAAAAGAGGTGCCTACAATCTAATAAAGAGATTAGACATTGTGTTCGACAGTGAAAATCATGGGTAAACTCACAAAAAATATATATATATTGTCAACAAACTACATGGAAAAGACAAATCGCACTACAAAGACTTATGCATGCGATAGGCTCAACCAAAATAATGTTGACAAGAATCATAGTCATATTAACATAACTTATAATAATATATAATTTACAATATTCTAATTACATTTTCAAAGTTCGAGAGTTTATTTGATTATTTTTCTATTTATTTATTGGTAACTTTTATAAGGTCATCACCAATAATTTGTAGTCTTACAATTTAAAACTTTAATTTTGTTTACTTTAATTATTTTATTTTAAAATATAATTTTAATATAAATAATAATATTTTAAAATGAAATTAATGTTTTTATGTATTTTAATTTGTAATTATTTTATAGTCGATATTGATCTCGTTTTAAACGTCTCAATGGGATCTTTAAATATTTATAATTACACAAATATGGTATAAACGAATAGTGTTACACCATATTTGGTGCAACACTACCTTGGAGGAAGATTACATCAAACGTTTACACTAAAATAGTGTTTTGGTGCCTTCTTTGTGGAATTGTAGATGGTCTAACACCTGAAAATTTTAATCTAAAAAATCTTTATTTTGGACTTAGAATATGATAACATTGTTCATTATTATATTGATCACAACCTAGAACGAGTCTGGAGATCGCTTCCAATTGAGACCAATACATCAGAATAAACAGTCCTCCTACAATGAGCATAAACGCGGCCGTCCCACCCACGCGCCACGAGCTTCTCCCCGAGCTCCACCGCAGCCTCGACGGTCTCCTCGGGGCTATCGTGCGCCGAGTCCACAACACCGACCTCCATACCCATACTCGCCGTGAGCTTCGCCGCCTTGAGAACCACCTCCCTCCAGGCAGTGGGAGACGCGGCCTTGGTCTTGAGCAGCGCCACGAACCAGGCGGGGATCTCCATCCCTTTGTCGAGCTCGCTCATGTAGAGGAAGCCGCGGTCGTTGCGCATGAGCAGGTAGTCGTGGCTGAGCGCCACGACGAAGCCGGCGGCGGAGGCGTGGCCGGTGACGGCGGCGATGGTGGGCATCGGGAGGGTGAGGAGGTCGGAGACGAGGGATTTGAGGTTGGAGTCCATTGACTCTAGCCGGGATGTGTCGGAGGAGGCCCAGGCGAGGTCGTAGCCGTTGGAGAAGAACTTTCCGTGGCTGGTTGTGATCAAGACGGAGGGCCCGACCGCCTCTTCCCGTGCGCGGCGGATGGCGGCTCTGATGGAGTCGATCAGCGTGGGATTTAGCCTGTGCTCGTCGTCGCCGGTGAGAGTTAGTATAAAGACGCTGCCTCGTTTCTCCAAAGTGCACATCTCCATTTATCTCTCTATTGACCGATAAAGCTTTGTACCATGGATATATATTGGACTATTATCATGGATATATAAAGCGGAACACTAGAAATAAAATATAGGAAAAAGTATTAAATAGGTTTATGATGTTATCGCTTTTGTGTAATTGGGTCATTAAACATAAAAAGTGTGTAATTTAATCATTAGACAAGTAAAATATGTACAATTAGAATATTTTTTAAATTTTTTTAAAATTAAATTTAAGTTAAAAACATTTCAATATTAACTCCCAATTAATATGGTAGAAGAAAATGAAACTCTTAATTAATACATGCAAGTAATATAATAAGATTTTATAGGAAAATTTTTAAAAAATGTTCCAATTGCATAAATTTACTTGTTTGATGGTTCAATTGCACATTTTTTAAGTTTAGTAATCCAATTATACAAAAGCAAGAAGTTCAGTGATCTGTTTGACAATTTTCCCTAAAATATATATTATAACCAAAAGATACCGAGCAGCACTTAAAAAGTACAATTACGTTTTTTTTTGAAAGGAGTACAATTACGTTATCCAAATAAAAAATGTACAATTTGTGAAGAAGAATTGTTCACAAATTAATATGAAAATTAAAAAAAAAATAAAAATAAAAATACGGTCACTCCTATGGGAGGAGAGGGAGCTCAATCTTTGATCTAGGAGATGAATTTCCAAGCTTTGTCTCCTAGATTGGAAATTAAGCTCCGTCTCCTCCATGGGGAGATGATGTTTTTTTATCCCATTATTTTTCATCTATTGTGACATAGCGCCTGAAGAAGGTTTTTCTAAAAAGTATGTTAAATAATTTTTAAAAATTAAAATAAGCAAGGTAACCTTCAATCAACATGAAAAATTATTCATTTTGATATAATTATAAGGTTTTAACTAGTTCAAAGCGTCAATTGCATCTTTTAAATATTCAGTGGCCTAATTGCATTTGTCTAATTTGGTGACCAATTTGAACCTTTTTTTTTCTTTTATTTTTAAGATTCAAATATGTTTACTAATGATATGTAATTAATCTAAATGAAAACTGAATATATATTATTCACAACAACAATAATAATAACAACAACAATAACAATAATAATGCAAAAGTCTCGGTCATTCACATATATTTATACTTTGTCCAAGACATCAATAGCATAATCTTCGACATGTAGTCAATTGATAACTAAAGCGACACACACTTTCACTATCCAAGTATGGTAATCAATGAAAGACCTTAGGGGGCGTTTGGTTCAAGTTATACAACATAACCAAGGGTATGTGAGATTCCAAAACTAACATTCCTATGTTTGGTTCATCTTCATAAGGGAATATAACATTCCCTAATTAATAAAACTTACCCTCCACATAGGATTTTGAAGGGAATGTGATTCCCTTACATTTCTTAGGTTATGTAAGATTACCTTGGATATTTACAAATTTTACCATTTTAATTCTAATTATTATAATTTATAATAATATATTTTTATGTTAGTTTATTATATATATATATATATATATATATATATATTATATTTAATTATTTTTGTAATTATATATTTTATTTTATTTTTATTACATATAAAATAATTTTATTTCTCAAGTTCAAGATTTTAATTAGTTAATATTTTTAATCATGTAATAAATATGTTAAAAGTATTAAAGTAAAAAAAAAATTAGTATAACATAAAAGATAACTAATAAACCAAACAGGTTTATATTACATTCCTTAGTTTTAACCAAACACATGGATCTAACATTCCCAGTAATATAACATTCCCAGCAATCTAACATTCCCTAAGGTAATGTGAGATTCCGTGGTAATGTGAGATTCTGTGAACCAAACGGCCCCTTAAATGTATAATCATTATAATCATTAATGAAGCATATTTAGCATTCTTGCAATGTCTTGATTAGCTCTCATAGAGTCATGGGTTATGATTTGCATCCTAACCCAATGCACTTTTCTCAAATCATGGGACTAAATTATATTGGAAGTGTATGGATCCCACTTCAAAAGCTTACACAAAGAGGATCATTGAGCTCCTTTATAAGAGGAGTTCAAAGCTCCTCTTCAAGTTGATGTGGGATTTTAGTTCCCACATCAAAACTTTATCATTCTTACTGGCCGCTAAGCTCCTCATAAGAGGAGCTCAATGGGCAACTGAAGTTGAGCCTCGGGCTCTTTTTATAAAGGAGTTAAGCCTCTCTTTTTCTAATTAAAGGGAGGGGTGTTTTGGGAAAGAAAAGCGCTAGTTTGAAATGCTGAATTCCCCCAACTATTTGAACTATTTGGCTGATCAATTATTTCATTAATTACAATTGATATGAAATATATATTCCAACTAAATTAGGATTGAATGGTTCAATATAATTGAACTCAAGATCTTGCTTCTACTAGCATCATACAATACAATAATAAGATGCAATTGTTATAATATTGTTACACAACTATTCTAATGGAACACCAACACTTATCCTAAAAAGCAGATTAATATATTGTCAATTATTCATGGACAAATGACAATCTTCATAATATATATATATATATGTAGTCTATGTTCAAAGCCGGCTAGTAGGTGGACTAGCAGCCGCATTTGACATTGTCAAATGAAAGCTATAGTAAAACTTAAGGGTGTCCATAACGATCAGAATACAAAATCAAATACTTAGTAATAATAATGGGTTTTGATGAAAATATTTTGTATGTTTTGGTAGTAGGGTGAAATTTGAGTGATTATTTATATTGATGTTTAGTTGTGTATGAACCTATAATGAACATAAAAGGTTATAAAAATACAAAAAATAAAAATCAAGGCAATTGATCCTAATATAATCACATCCAAAATATCAATATGAACAAAAAAAAAAATCAAAACAAAAATCTAAGGGTGTGCTTGGTTTACACATGAAATCAGAATCGAAATGGGAATCAAATACTTGATAATGGTAATGAGTTTTGGTGAAAGTATTTTGCATGTTTGGTAATATGGTGGAATTGAAATGATTATCAATATTTATGTTTGCTTGTGTATGACCTTATAATGAGAATAAAAGTTTTAAAAATATAAAAATAAAAAATCAAGACAATTGATCATAATATAATGACATCCAAAACATCAATATGAACAAAAAAAATGAAAATAAAAATCTAAAAATACTAATCCAAACTTAAAATTTAGATTCCCAATAAAATTGAATGATATCCCTTTTTAATTAGGGAATGAAATTTTTAATTGAAGGGGTAATCAAATCCCATAGTTGTGTTTTAAAAAGTTGTCAACCAAATACTAAGTATGATTTGGATTCTCATTCCTAGTGTTTAAACCCATTAACCAAACACACCCTAAAAGTATCAATCATTATTGCATGGACCATGATCCACACAGTTGTGTGGATCAAAAATAAAAAGTACATTATTTTTGTATTGAAGGTACATTATTTTTATACTGTAGGTACATTATTTTATGGTACATTACTTTTGTACTGAAGGTACATTATTTGATATATACTATCAAATAATGTACCTACAGTACAAAAATAATGTACTTTTTATTTTTGGTGGTCCATGCAATAATTTGCCTAAAAGTATTAATCCAAACTTAAAAATGAGATTACCAATAAGATGGAATGATACTCTGTTTTAATTAGAGAATGAGATTTCTAATTAAAAGGGTAATCAAATCTAACAGTTGTTTTTTAAAAAGTTATCAACCAAACACTAATTATAATTTTTATTCTCATTTCTAGTGTATAAACCCATGAACCAAACACACCCTTAGTATATTGAAATGTAGACAGATCATCTTACACTACTACTTGTGCATACAATGTAAAAACAAAACATGGCAGCTACAGTACACACCTTTAGATAGTGATTGTCAGTTTCTCTCGGTTACAGTCGAGAGGCAATCTCAACGGTCTCGTTTTCGGCAGTGTCATCGTTTTGGAGCAAGTGCAGTACCTCGGCAAACATGGTTGTCCTCATCTCGGCATATATCTTTCCATTCCAGTTTCTGCTCACCAGTTCTAACCCCAGTTGTTCAGCTGCTTTAAAGGTCTCCTCTGCACTGTTGTAAACCGAGTGAACGATGCCTTTCTGGAGCGCCATGTCGCCTGTCAGCATAGTGGCTCTCAAGGCAATGTCGCGCTGAGCTGAGGGGGATGCGATCTTGTGTTTCATGAGAGCGAAGAACCAGGCTGGCAGCTTGCGCCCGATATCAAGCTCGTTCATGCAAAGGAACCCTCTGTCACGCCACATTAGAATATAGTCATGGCAGAGCGCGAGTCCAAAGCCACCGCCACAGGCATGGCCAGTGAGGGCAGCGATGGTGGGCATGGGAAGAGCGAAGAAGTCAGCCACAAGTCGTTGGACAAGGGAGCACATGATCTTTGAGCGGCGAGCAGCGTCCTGTAAGAGCCAATTAAGGTTGTAGCCATTGCAGAAGAACTTCCCTTGTGCTGTGGTTATCAAAACTGACGGGCCTGTGGCTTCTGCTCTGGCCTGGCGGAGAGCAGCACTGATGGAGTTGATGAGGACCGGGTGTAACCGGTGCTCATCATTGTCAGTTAGTGTCAATACGAAGATGTTACCTCGCTTTTCCAGTGTGCACATCTCTGTGAGAAGAACCAAGAAAACTGAATGCTGGTATGGGGTTTACTCTTTTTGTGTCTTTTGGTCTGCAGGGCAGCCTGTAAGTTGAGAAGTTGCAGTAAGCCTTTATAGACAGCAAGAGCATGGAGCAACTGAGCAAGTTCACCTACAAAAAACAGAAGAAAAAATGGCCGGCTGTAAAAGTAAGTAAAAGCAGAAAAGATCAGTCCAAAACAACATATACTAAGATTCTAAGAATCCTGGTGTTAAGGTATCAAAAGATCGAAAGAACATTAATATTTTCACAATAGTAGCCATAGTATACTCATTTCAGTACAACAAATACACCATCCAAAACACATCATGCTTGAAACAAAAAATTTACACCAATGACCAGACAATCAAAATATGTAATCTTCACAGCAGACAAGAACTTTGTAATTTACAATATAATCACCCTTGTTCTTTCTACCCCAACTGCCAATGCTATCATTTTCATTGATCACAATGCTGACGCATGACAATGAATAATCTTGCACTTTCTCTTTGTACTTAACTGTTGCCTCGTAAAGATGCATTGCTTTTAAGTAAAATAAAACATCATATCAACTTCCATCTTGTGACTTCATCTGTCATTAGGTGATAGTGTAATACTGACAAGATGCCAACAGTTTCCAAGCATATACAAATGTTCTGAATCATTCATCTTAGCATGTACTCCGTATATCATAACTAACCACATCAAGAAGAGTGATTGTCATACCCAAAAAAAAATAAAATACCAACAAATTTAACACAAGCACAGAGCAACCTTGTGCACAATTTTCACAGAATTTTTATGAGGTATAAGATGATTCAAGAATTTGTGTTTTTTTTTCTTTTCCAAATTGATAATATTAGCAGAGGCCATCCCTTCACATATTGTACTTACCTTAGATAACCTTACCATTTTGTATCCTCATCGAATATTATGGTATAGCTTATCTGTTCACAGGCTTCCTTTGTGTGCTTTAATTATATAGCATTTAGTAATATATGAACTGCAGATCCAGATAAACATAGAAGAAAACCATTCTCTCATCAATTTGATGTAATCCCTTGTTTGATAAGTTTGAAATATCAAGAAGATGGGACAACTCTAGCCAAATTGGTCAAACTGTGACCTCATAATCACAAATTCATAAGGTTAAAAGTTCAACTTTGGCGGAGCAGCCTATTGAACTTCTTGGTTTGAGCGAAGTTAGTTATGGGCAACTTATGTTAGTTTACCTCCTTGAGCTCCTTTTCTTGCTAGGGTCAGGGTTTACCCGGTCTGCGGGTTGCCCTTGTCACTCAAAAACAATATCAAGAAGATTTTATACATAGGAAGTGCAAAAAGTAGTAAGTTTTTCATTGCAAGAACATTGACCATCATCATCCTAAGCATGATTTCTATGTGTAAAAGCTTATACTTCCAGAACCTCCAGCTAGAATAATCTTCATCCCGGCCTGTACCCATAGATGATTTCATGTTGAATACCTTCCAATTTCACACAATAGACAATAGAAAGAAAACCAAAATCCACATATAAATAAATGCATAATCAGTACACACTTTATTCCATAATCAGTACCTGTTCATCACATCAGTAAATTACTTGAACTGAGAATGAAGAACTAACTCACATACAGTCACAGTCGGGAGACGGCCTTCTTGGCTTCCTTTTTGCCGAAGTCTCCGACGGTCTCATCGGACTCCAGCGAGTCCAATACTTGGGCAAACAGGGTTGTCCTTATACCAGAATACGTATTTCCATCCCAATTTCTTCTCACCAATTCTTCCCCCAATTTTTCAGCTGCTTTCAGAGTCTCATCTGCGTTATTGTGCACCGAATCGACAATTCCTTTCTGCAGCGCGATGTCTCCGGTCAGCTTCGCCGATGCCAGAGCTACTTCTCGGAGAGCCACCGGCGAGCCAATTTTACATTTCATGAGCGCAATAAACCAGGCGGGAAGCCTGAGTCCAATGTCGAGCTCGCTCATGTAGAGAAACCCTCGGTCCCGGCGCATGAGAATATAGTCGTGGCAGAGCGCGAGCACGAAGCCGGCGGCGGATGCGTGGCCAGTGACGGCGGCGATGGTAGGCATGGGGAGGTTGATTAGCTCCGCGACGAGGAGGCGGAGCTTAGAGGACATAATCTTGCCGCGGCGCTCCATGTCCTGCTTCGCCCATTTCAGATCGTAACCGTTGGAGAAGAACTTCCCTTGCGCCGTAGTGATCAGAGCGGAGGGGGCCGTGGCTTCGGAGCGGGCGCGGCGGACGGCGGCGGTGATGGAATCGATGAGTGTCGGGTTTAAGCGGTGGTCGGCTTCGCCTGTTAGGGTGAGGATGAAGATGTTTCCTCGCTTCTCCAATGTGCACATCGTTTTCCGTTCGCCGACTTGCCGGAGAAGACAGGTAAGAGAACCAAATGCGAGACTGTTGCCGTTAGCCCGTCCCCGATGTTTACGCATGTGACTAAATAGGACTGTATATATAGCCACCATTAAGGTCATTATCTAGCCAATCTTCATCGTGTTAGGCTACCCTTATCTTGCAAATTTATCTCACTTTTTAAAATGATCTACTTTCATCTTCAAATTTACAAAATTTTTATTATTTATTCAACATGTCTTTAAATCTCTCTCATTTTTTAAAATAAGTCTCACTTTTTTATTATATTATAATTATAATTATAATAATAAAATAATAATATTTTTTTTTAAATAAAAGCTTGCCCGCTGCTTTCCTGCCATTTTGGCAAAAAAAAAAAAAAAAGCCAAATAAGTTGGTTATCAAATTTGCTAGCCGCATGACATAAAAAAACCAAAGAAGAAAAAAAATAATATTTGAATTCCATGTCATCTTCGACCTTATTTAGCAAAGGTGTTATTGGTTAGGCTGAGGATAGTCTAAGATGATTTGACACATTGACATAAAAACCAATTGTCTGAATGCCCTTTAATTTGACGGAGTAAAATGATGCTCTTCCGGAGCTCACAACGAAAACCTTAGCAATGATAGTAAATTTGTTAGATGTTTGAATAAAAAGAGTATCCAAATGTGAACACAAGAAAAAAGAGGTCATCAATATGACGTTTGTTTCAAGCAAGACAATTTGGTTGGATTCAACTTTGTGCTGCTCGCTTAGGTTTCAGTAAGATGCTTCGGGGTGTGGCACACACACGGGCAGTGCCTTTTACACTCATACGTGAAGCATAACTTGTTGTTGGACCAGAGTTATATATGAAGGAGGGTGCCCTCGACTAGTTCGATAACTTAAGTTTGGGACACATTTGTGTGAATAGCTGATTTAGATTCAGTCATTGACTTAAAATCCTTAAAGCTTGAAGTCAGTCAAAATGTGTCATTAGAAAAAAGAATCCTTCAGGGATTTCTATAAGGCATATAATTGGTATCACAAGGGATAAATTAAGGTTTAGCAACAACAAGTGCAACCGAGCAAAACCATGTCACATTTTGTGATATGCAAACCCACGAATAAGATATCAACTCTTTGTCAATATATAGAACGCCGGTGAAGAAGCCTTGTACCCTGCATGCCGTCTCTTCTAAGCCGGAGACCGCCGCCAGAAGAGGAGAACTGAGAGAGCATCGGAACTGGACCAGAAAAGTTTAAATTTCATTGCCATGAAGGACGTAACAACATCAATGCCAAAATCACACAAACACAAACGACCACCAAAAATCATCTTAAACTAAAATCCAAAACACCATCAAACTAAAGCAAGCAACACCGGAAGAGGGAGGCAAATAAGGGACGCCAGGCTAAAAATAGAGAAACGACGTTACAGATTTGGATGCGGAGCTCCAAATGCGACCGTGACCACTTTCCGCTAGAACTCAAAATGCAACAGATCTAGACTCAGATCCTCCGATCCTCTACTATAAAATTTTAATATCTTCATCTAAGTCGCATAAGGTTAGCTAAATGCAGCATGGAGAGCATTCCGTATCTGAACAAGAACTGCATAAGCTTGCTTGCGATAATACTCCAACCATTACCCATTCTATGGCTACTTTATCATCTCCCAAAACACCAAAGGTCTACCAATGTATTTTAAAGAACACCCAAAGCATGCAGCAGCTGGTATAAATATAAATCAATTTTGTTTTGAGTCACCAGATCCTCTATTCGAAAAAAAGGGGAGAAGAAAGCATCTCCCTTCTATAACTTCCTTGTCTCATGATCATGATGGCAGATCTAAAAGGTCGCATCAATCTGGTGAAGAAGTTATATATATAGGTGATGAGGACATTGAAGTGCAAGGCAACAATGCTGGTAGTGCACCCAAGTTCTCAGACCAGCAACCCTCCAAATTGGCTGGAAAAAACACCAAACATCAGAGTGAAACGGTGGAATAGCAGCCACTAAACGGGAGTGGCTGAGGACAACCTCAGCCATGAAGAAGCTGAGGCCTGGCCTCGACCACTCCCATTTGGTGGTTGTTGTTCCACCGTTCCACTCTGATGTTTGGTGTTTTTTCCGGCCGATTTGGAGGGTTGCTGGTCTGAGAACTTGGGTGCACTTCCAGCGTTGTTGTCTTGCACTTCATTATCCTCATCATCTATTTATATAACTTCTTCACTAGATTGATGTGACCTTTTAGATCTGCCATCATGATCATGAGACAAGGAAGTTATAGAGGGAGATGCTTAGGAAGTTATAGAGGGAGATGCTTTCTTTTCCCCTTTTTCCGAATAGAGGCTCTGTTGACTCATAATAAAATTGATTTATATTTATACCAGCTGCTACATGCTCTGGGTGTTCTTTTAAATACTTTGGTAGACCTTTGGTGTTTTGGGAGATAATAAAGTAGCCACAGAATGAGTAATGGTTGGAGCATTATCGCAAACAAGCATTTGCAATTCTTGTTTAGATACGGAATGCTCTCCAGGCTGCATTGTGCTAACTTTATGCGACTTAGATGGAGAAGTTAAAATTTTATAGTAGAGGATCGGAAGGGCTGAGTCTAAATCTGTTGCATTTTGAGCTCTAGAGGAAAGTGGTCACGGTCACATTTGGAGCTCCGCATCCAAATATGTCACGCTGTTTCTTTATTTTTAGCCTGGAGTCCCTTATTTGCCTCCTTCTTCCGATGTTGCTTGCTTTGATGGGGTTTTGGATTTTAGTTTGAGAAGATTTTTTGTGGCAGTTTGTGTTTGTGTGATCTTGGCATTGATGTGGTTACGTCCTTCTTGGTAATGAAATTTAAACTTTTCTGGTCCAGTTCCGATGCTCTCTCAGTTCTCCTCCTCCAGCGGCGGTCTCCGACTTGGAAGAGACGGCATGCAGGGTACAGGGCTACTTCGTCGGCGTTCTCAGGGTGATCGTGGTTCACCGTCGGCAGAGCATGGATGGCCGCCGACACTCTCAGAAATTTCTAATTAATGCAGTAATTATTTGGGCAGTGGCCGACTTGAGTTTTCTCAAAAAGTTGGCGGTGCAATTAATTTCTTGGGACTCCAACGTTTTAATTATTGCTCAAAGTTTTTTTTTTTTTGAATTTCAAATCTCACCACCTGAAGATACACTATTATTACTCTCTAGTTAACTCCGCTACGCTCTCAAACTTGGGAGTATGAGGGGGCTGGTGACATGATAATTGGGCAATGTACTAATCTGACCCGGTACGGGTCCGTCTCATCAAAGAACAATTACTAAGGAGCCGAACACACTTGTGGAGACGGGTGCATGGAAGTCAAACGGTCACCCGTTACACCGACATGACACATTGAAGAGTGGAATTACTCAGTGGCTCCCCATCATTATTACCCGAGTTCGTTACACTCACAGGAGAAGAGCCGTTGCACCCATAGTAAAAGTAGTAGACCCTATTAAAGAGAAATGAGGGCTCTGTTTTCTTACACGCACATTCTTATACTAAACAATTGTACTTTACTAATATACAAATATACTCCAGTAACATTCTTACCGTGACTATGCATCACACGGGACAATACTAGTTCTTTTATATTATAAAATAACATTATAATGATTTATTTGTATATATTTGTAATTTCATATGTGTGTGTGTGTGTGTGTGTGTGTATATATATACACACACACACATACATATACATATAGTAGTGATCAAATGAGTTCGTCCTGTTATATGAGTCCGTGTAGATAGATCTGGGTCATTGAATGCTTGAGATCAATGACTTAGATTTCGCCAACTGTGCAACGCGAACTGTGCAAGTGAAGTGCATAGTTGGCCTAATCTAAGCCATTGATCTCAAGTATTGAATGGTCCAAATCTATTCACCCAGACTCATGGGGAAGGGTGGACTCACGCGAACACTGGCTTTTATATATATATTGCTTCATACATGGGATTTTATATATTATGTATTTATTTGCCAAGTGAAACGTTAAGTATTAAAAAGTTTTGTTTTTAAAAATACTTATAATAGTTTCTAACTAATAAGATAACAATTAAGATGAATAAAGTGTTTTTTAAAACACCCAATTATTCTTGAATGAATTTACGTAAAATATAAATTTTAAGTGTGTTTATCTTACCGATAAGCATTTGAAATCATTACTGCCATTTCTAATCAAGCTTTATAGATCGATTGTATCCTCTATATTTCAAATTTCCTACTAAATTCAAGAAGGTAAAAGTATCAATCTATGTATAAAAATACTATTTAAGTAATAATGTTTCTCAAATTATAAAAATTATTTTAAGTACATACTCTATATTGATTATTTTAGCTAAGTAATCGTCAAATTAAGATATTGAACATTTAAGGAATATATATGGTAACCAACATAATTAAGAATAAGCTAATTATTTCTCAGTAACCTATTCTTTAGAGATAGATCTATAGAAACCCTTAAAAGAACAGAAAACCGAGACAAAATGTTGAATCAGATTATAGATCCACTTGAAAAAATAATAAAGTGAGAGATGAACTTAGCTGACTGAGCAAACTTTTTTTTTTCTTAGATCGTCCAATTCTATGTCGGCGTATAACTTTAGTCTTAACTCCTGAAAATCGAAATCTGTACATAAAAGGAGCAGATCTAGTCATTCTCATCAAAATAGTTTTATCGTCGTAGTTCTTGAAATAGTAAAGAAATCGGAGACAATACCATGATTACTATGGTTATCTGCTCTGAAAATTGAATATTTGATATACGATCTAAAAAAAATAAATAAGAAAATGGAGGTGGATGCAAGGGTTCATAAATGAGTAGAGAGAAGTCAAGCACACCACAAAGAAGGTGAAGAGTCTGTGGATGAAGATTAGGGTTCGGAAATGAGCTTTTATATATGGGTTGTGATTTTCAGGTTATTGGCTACAAGCCTACAACAATGGGTTAAGGTTGGGTCGTAATCATTTAAAAAAAATCAAAATAAGGTTTGGGCCTAAATTTGGGTTATATTAAGTGACATATATTTTTTATATATTGTGAAATAACATATTTTATATATATATATATATATATATATATATATATATATATAATCGATAAACAAAACGTAAATAAGTATATGAATGGAAAAATCTACTTATCTTTTCGGATCTATTACATTTGTTGACTCTCTCATTGCCGAAGACGGTGTAGTCCCTTTCTGGATAGTGTAGTTTACATAATCTGTTCATATACAAAACTTAAATAAATGAAATCCACAACAGCCAAAAGCTACGGTGAGTATATCTTAAAAGTTTTTTAGCCGTTGATTACTTTTAGTACAGGGTATTTTATATATTATGTATTTAAGTTAATTTATTCCTAATTATATATATATATATATACCTTTCAGTACAGGGTATTTTATATATTATGTATTTATTTGCCAAGTGAAATGTTATGTATTAAAAAGTTTTGTTTTTAAAAATACCTATAACAGTTTCTAACTAATAAGATAACAATTAAGATGAATAAAGTGTTTTTAAAACACCCAATTATTCTTGAATGAATTTACGTAAAATATAAATTTTAAGTGTGTTTATCTTACCGATAAGCATTTGAAATCTTTACTGCTATACCCATTTCTAATCAAGCTTTATATGTTGTATCCTCTATATGTCGTCAAATTTCCTGTTAAATTCAAGAATGTAAAAATATCAATCTTTGTATAAAAATACTATTTAAGTAGTAATGTTTCTCAAATAATAAAATTATTTAAGTACTCTATATTGATTATTCTCATTTCAGACGGCATATAATTGATTTTTAGCGAAGTAATCGTCAAATTAACATATTGAACATTTAAGGAATGTATACGGTAACCAACATAATTAAGAATAAATTAATTATTTCTCAGTAACATATTCTTAAGAGATAGATCTATAGAAACCCCTAAAAGAATCTCATATTCATAGATAGAATAAAAAAAATAAAAATAAAATAAAAATAAAAAAAGAGAACGTGAAACCGAGACAAAATGTTCAATTAGATTATAGATCTACATGAAAAATAATAAAGTGAGAGATGAACTTAGCTGACTGAACAACCGATTTGCACCTGGAGAGAAAATGAAATCCACAATGGCCAAAAGCTACGGTGAGTATATCTTAGCAGCTTTTTAGCCGTGGATTACTTGGACGTGCGAAGGATTAAATTGTAACCAAAACGTGCCTGAAACAGAGAAGGTAGAAGACATTTTGTTGTGAAGATGTTAGAGAGAAAGACGAGCGCAGCAGAGAAGAAGGAAGTGCAATCGTCAAAATTGTTGTGATTAGGGTTTGTGGTTCAGGTTTTATAATTGGGTTAATGGGCTTGGGTGTTGGGCTGAAAGTCTAATGGGTAATATGGTTAGATGATTAATTTTGTTATGGGCTTAGCAATCGATGTTTTTTTTTTCTTTTTTTTTTTTCATGAAATGAAACAATTCATATTTCAATTAAATTTATATACATTGTAATATTTTGTTATGTACATAATATACAATGAAAATCTATTTTTTAATAAAATTAAATTGTTATTCGTGTTTATTTTTTATACTTCAAATACCTTTATTATAGTTTGCATCTAATAAATAAAATCATTTTTGAATTAAGAATAAACTAATTATTTCTCAGTAACATATTTTTTAGAGATAGATCTATAGAAACCCCTAAAAGAATCTCAGATTCGTAGAGAGTGTTAGGAACATATTGTAATAGGTTTTGATGATACCAACTGTAAAATATAATCCCCCAAGTCTCGATTCATAGGAAATACATGTAAGTTCGACAAGTAAACTAAGAGCGAAAAATACAACCGGGTAATTGAGCTCAACTCGGAAAATATTTAAGCTTAGAGTAAACTTGATTGAACACCTTAGAAGTTTCGTGTTGTAAGTCGTTCACAGATAGATCAGAAGAAGGCACGAAACATCACTAGAGGAATAAGGGTCTGCGAGACATCAACTAAGTCTTGAGACATCAGAAGAGTCCGAGACATGGGAGCAACACATCACAGTCTCGAGACATCGATCCAGTTCGAGACATCGATCAGTCGAGACATCAACATTTAGTCTCGATGGACTGAAACTTCTCCGAAGGAATGACACGTGATCAATACTCAGAGATAAGAGTTATTTAAGTTTGGAGAAGAAGAATATCATGGAGATAAAATATTAAGGAGGTGCTGAACATGAGAACACGAGTCAGCTGGAAGTGGATGACACGTCAGACTTCCACAACAAACGGTCAAGAGGTGCACCAATCCTAAGTCGGTCTTATTCCCTAAAACGAGGTTTAGTGGGAATATAAAAAGAGGTAACCTTTGCCAAAAGAAGAAAGTGGAGCATGGACTCAATATAGTGGAATATGGGATATTCAGTACAAGACAAAAGGCTCAAGTTACAAAGACCACAACTCCATGAAACATGTTGAAATTGTGCAAGTCCCATAATCGGCATCGGAACCAGATTTCAAACGGAATAATTTTCCCTCCAACGGAATTGTTCCCTACTCTCATATATAAGCACATGAAGACACAAAAGAAAGATAGCTTCTCGACAAAAACGAACAAGCATACTAAGAACGAGGTGTCTGATTCAAACGTTAAAAGCGCAAGTGCTTAATCTGGAATATCATTCTTGATATTCAAGTGCGAGAAAACACATCTAAGTGTTTTGAGAGAGTAACATAGCTACAACTCATATACATCTAGAAGGTGATCAAAGCTGCTCAACTAAGAAGATTATCCAACGATAGCTTTTGATCAGATTGGAGATTGTTACACAACCTGTGATAACCGGAACAACCTTGCTTTGGAGAAGGCAAGAAGAGGCGGAGTAACCTGGAGGCTGTCTTGTGAAGATCCTGAGGCTTGAGGCAGGCTTGGTGATCAAAGCTCAAGTGCTCGATAGGTGGAGTAACAATAAGCGGGGCGAAAAACCTGAGGCTTGAGGCGGGCTTCGTGATCAAAGCTCAAGCGCTCGATATTGTACTAAAAAGGGAAGTTTTAGTGCAATCCTTCTAGGGAGTTTCTAGAAGAAGAGTGGACGTAGGCGGGTTGGCCGAACCACTTAAAAATCTCTCTTGCATGTACTTTCTGCTTTTATCTCTCGCTAACCTATCTCTCGAACTGCACTGCATATAACAACACCTCTTGAACTAACTCAAACTCGTGCTAATTAAAAAGGGGATAACTTTTCCGCTGCGCATAAAACTTTGTCTTCATCTTGTGAGGTGTTGGACTTAAACATCCTAAGTCCAATACACACGAGAAGTCGAAAAGATTTGCAAAATCTTATACAAGTCTATTCACCCCCCCTCCCCCTCCCCCCTCTAGACTTGTACCCCATCCCCTCGGAACCAACAGAGAGAATTAAAAAAATGTAAAATCAAGAGAAAATGTTGAATTATATATATATATATATATAATTAGGAATAAATCAACTTAATTATGTGAATTTTTTCTATAAAATTAGAGATTATATTAACCATAAAAGATTTACATTTAAATTTTGTATGTTATGAAAATAGATACTTGACCAAATATATAAAAGTCAAATTATATTATTATATTGTATATTTAACATCTTTTTTATTTTTTTTCTATTCTTTAAATTTAAATTCATAATAACAAATTTTTTTGTATATTGATTCAAAATATAAAAAATCTTAATGGAAATGGAAACAGACATTAGGCAAATTTGAAAATGAATTGAAAAGGATATTACTAAATCACTGGAAATTATTTGAAATTTTTTTTAAAAAAAAAATTAATTAGACCTTCCTTTTGAAAACTTTAAATTATTTAAACTTTAAAAAGATTTTTTTTTTGAAAATAAACTTTAAAAAGATTAATCAAACATGGGTTTTTAATTTTTTTTATTATAATTGCAATTAATTCATTCAAATATGGAGGAGGAAGAAAAAATTAAATGTGATATGGTGAAAATGAATATAATATTCGATGTTATAATTTATATAATTGTATATTGACCCAAATATTCTTAAATTATTATAACAAATTCATTCCGAGCAACGCACGTGCGAAAATACTAGTACTACTTAAAAAAAAAAATACCCGTTGCCAGTGTGTTTACGTTGGTTCGATCTTCAAAACCACGTCATCAATATGCACTTCATTCAGTAATCTCAACCATCGATCTTTCCCTAATCTACGTACCTGGCAAAATACGATAAAACATAAGTATATGACACGTCACTAATTCGCCTCACACCGACTATTGTTCCACCGTGGATCCATATCTCATCAACGGATTAGGAGAACACAAGCAGCGCAACGCGGATCCGAAACAAAAAGCTCCAAATCCAAAACCTCCAAAATTCAAAATCACCGGTTAATTTCACCTTCCCGCCCAACCATTCAAACCCTTATAAAAACCCTTCTCCGTCATAGCTTCTACATCATAGCGAACCCTAGAAGTTTCAATCTCATAGTCAATAAAATATGAAATATAATTAAGAAAAAAAACTTATAAAATTAACAAAATATGTGTTCATAAATATTTAGAAATTTCTTTAAATACATACATATGCACTACATTAATCATACAAAATTTAAATGCTAATTTTTTAATTTCTAAATGTAAATTTTTAATTATACATATATCAATATAAATTATAATTAATGAAATTATATTATAGAATTTTTTTTATATACAGATTAATAAATATTAGGTGTATATATATAACGTATTATATAATCATATAAAGAAATGCGTCCTATTATAGTTTAAACTTACTCATACAAAATTTAAAATTTACATTTTTTTAATGGATTTCTAAGTATAACAATTTTAGTTATTATTCATATTTTAGAATTATAATATATATATAGTTAGGAATAAATCAACTTAATTATGTGAATTTTTTCTATAAAATTAGAGATTATATTTACCGTACAAGATTTACATTTAAATTTTGTATGTTATGAAAATATATACTTAACCAAATATTTAAAAGTCAAATTATACTATTATATTGTATATTTAACATCTTTTTATTTTTTTTATTCTTTAAATTTAAATTCATAATAACAAATTTTTTTTATATTGATTGAAAATATAAAAAATCTTAATGGAAATGGAAACGGAAATTACGCAAATTTGAAAAATTGAAAAGGATATTACTAATTCACCGAAAATTGTTTAAAATTTTTTTTAAACAATTAATTAGACTTTCATTTTGAAAACTTTAAATTATTTAAATTTTTAAATGATTAATCAAACATGGGTTTTAAATTTTTTTTTTATTATAATTACAATTAATTCATTCAAATATGGAGGAGGAAGAAAAAATTAAATGTGATATGGTGAAAATGAATATAATATTCGATGTTATAATTTATATAATTGTATATCAATCCAAATATTCTTAAATTGTTATAACAAATTCATTCCGTGCAACGCACGTGCGAAAATACTAGTACTACTTAAAAAAAATACTCGTTGCCAGTGTGTTTACGTTGGTTCGATCTTCCAAACCACGTCATCAATATGCACTTCATTCAGTAATCTCAACCATCGATCTTTCCCTAATCTACGTACCTGGCAAAATACGATAAAACATAAGTATATGACACGTCACTAATTCGCTTCACACCGATCATTGTTCCACCGTAGATCTATATCTCATCAACGGATTAGGAGAACACAAGCAGCGCAATGCAGATCCGAAACAAAAAGCTCCAAATCCAAAATCCCCAAAATTCAAAATCACCGGCTAATTTCACCTTCTGTCGTATTGGGTGGACCTGGGTCCACGGCAAAACAACTGGAATAAAATGTAATCCGTATATTTTTAATATACTAAAGATATATTATTTATGTACTGAATGTACATTATTTAATAGTATACAAAATAATATACCTTCAATATTCACAGACCCTATACTCCATATTCACAATTTGAAAACTCCACATTCACACATTACAGGGCTATATGTTTAGTAAATATAATACCACTGTTATGCATTTACACATTCAAAACTCTATATTCACAGTTCATATACTCCATGTTCACAACTTGGGAACTTCACATTCACACATTACAGGGCTACAAGGTCCTAGAACTCTGTTAACTCTACTACAGATTCACACATTCATAACTCTGCATTCACAAATTCTATACTCCATATTCACAATTTGAAACCTCCACATTCATACATTTCAGGGCTGCTAGAACTCTGTTAACTCTACTACAGAACCACACATTCATAACTCTACATTCACAAATTCTATACTCCATATTCACAATTTGAAACCTCCACATTCACATATTTCAGGGTTATATGTTTAGTAATTTTTTTTTTTAAAAAATAGTGAAACGGCGTAAGTATTGAACCCAGGTCCACCTCGCATAATTTGCCATTTTATTCATAGTCTAAAAAAGAATTTGCCCACAAGAAAGTGGGTTGCGCCCCGAATAAGAATTTCCAGCCTCCCCTATATTGGGCTACTAAACAAATTACCTATTCATTAGATTGGGCCCGCCCAATTGGAGGACTATAAAGCATTAAAGCTTGTACATCTGCCATTCCGTATTGTATTGTTGACCGCTAAGCAGTCGCTAGAAAACAGCCAATTCTAGAGAGAGACCGTACAAAAGCCTAGCCGGAAGATGAGGCAGTTCGATCCATGGCCAGTGTTTTTCCGCCGGGAGTGGGGCCGGAACTGGCCGTTCCTAGTCGGCTTCGCCATCACCGGCGCCGTCATCACCAAGATGTCCCTCGGTCTCACTGGTGCGTATATAATTTCGCTTAAATGTATATACTCCTACATCCTTTGATGTTCGTTTCTGATTGTTGATTTGCAGAGGAGGACGCTAAGAACTCTAAATTCGCGCAGAGGCACAAAAAGTGAGTATGTTTCTCGCGTTCGTGCTGTTGTTTTGTTTGGACATTTGAAACCCTAGATTTAAATTCGGTGGTAGGATCATAGATCTAGTTGTCACTTGCTCATCCGTGTGTTAATCTTTGATGCTATTAGTGATTGATTTTGTCGGATTTATACCTTATCTGATTCTTAGGTGTTGTTTCATTTGATTACATTCATCAGAGTTTGACTGTGCACTTGTTTTGCTTTGCTATGCTAATGTTGTATTGTTGTGTCAATGTTCCATTTATTTCAAAGCTTAACCTTCTCTCGTCTCATTAAAAGGCTCTAGAGACAAAGCATTGCCATCTCAACGTTCATCAAGACATCAACTGCAATTTGCATACATTTTCATTTGATTTAGTTCATCAGAGTTAAACCGATGTTAATCTTATCATGTTTTTCTTGAGATTGTCATGTCAATGCCCCATTGTTTTCAATTCACTCATCAAAATATCAAAATAAACAAATAAATCTCTTGAAACAAACCATTAACAACTGGTTTTTCACCTGCTCTGGCCTTGTGTTCTTGATAACATTCTGACTATTATGTGATACAATAGTAGATTGAATCATTAAAAATAAAATTAACCTTTGAATGTTGTGAGCTAGAGTTGCCAAAATGTTACACGGCTAAAAATATATGGAATACTGAAAATCACAGTTAATGAATAGGTGATTGCAATTCCATGTATTGATAACCTGATCCATCATCCATCTAATTCTTTAGCATCAAGACTGCATTATGTTGCCGATTTACTGTTTTAATAGCTTTACCCTTCCTAAGAGAACATGCTTATGTGCCTGTGGTACTTATTAAGTAAAGTAAACTTGCTACATGGAAATGTTTTGAACTTTTATTGTGGTTTTCTCTTTTTTATATTATAACAAGCTGTAGGTGTGAATGTGTCATAGATACAAGTCTTGAGAACAGCTTCTAGTGGACATGGCAAATTATTTAGTCCAAACTCTTTTCATCACTATTGCATATGCCTATTCCCTTTGCCACCCGGCCACCACTATTAATGTGTGATTTTGCCGAAACTTAAAAATTGAGAAATAGATGTGTGGGAAGTCTGTCTTTTCTGTAAACCTCTTGTCATTGAACAACAATGTGTAGTGTTAAAATTGTTTTATGATAAGTTAATTAAAATCTGCTTAATTACCTTTCTGTCTCTGCAGGTGATTTTAGGCTCAAAGACCATGCTGGATAAGGCATTTGCACCTGGGACAGCTGCACTTTTCTTTTTTCATTTCCTCTGTTTTCTATTGTTTCTAAACTAATCAGACGATGCTGATTTCATAAAGCATCCCTAGAGCTTTTGGTGGATGCAAAACTTTGCTTTGGCCTATAAAGAAATTTGGGAACTGTTAATTAGAAGAGTGTTTTCTCTCCCCTTCTGCTCTGTAATGAGCTTCAAACGCAAATATTTAAAATACTGATTTCTGTTTTCCATGTTAAACTATTTTTCAATTCTCAATTTCAAGTAGAAAATCATAAAACATGTTCATGAAGATCTATTTTCTTCTCATTTTTCAATTCATAAATGAAAAATGTGTTAATAAAAAATAACTAATGTGTTTTTGTTAAAAGATGATTTTGTGTTCACATCGGCCAGGTGTAGTAACCATTTTAAGTTGCTTTTATTAGATGGTCAATGTCGTACTCTCGGTAGGGCTGCAAACGAACCGAACATAAACGAACGGAGGCTGTTCGTGTTCGTTTGTTAAGGATTTTAGGGTGGTCGTGTTCGTTTGTTAAGGTTTTTGAAAATTTCGTGTTCGTTTGTTAAGCGTTTATTAGTGTTCGTTAACGTTCACGAACGTGTTCGTTAACGTTAACAAACGTGTTCGCAAACACGTTCATGAACACTTAATAACCAAACACATGCACATGTTCATGAACACAATTTGTTCGCGAACAATAAAATTTATATTTATATATATGTTTTTTTTTACAATGCAGTGTATATATATATATATATATATATATATATATATATATATTTGTAAACATGTTTGCGAACATTATTAAACGAACACTAAACAAGCTTGTTCGCGAACACTACTAAACAAACACAAACGATCTTATTCACGGTTTGTGCTTGTTCGCGAACACTTAGCAAACGAGCTTATCATTGTTTAGACTCTGTTCGTTTATTAACCGAGCTTTAAATTTTGTTTGTTAATGTTCGTTTACCTTAATAAACGAACATAAATTTTGTTTGTTACTGTTCGTTTACCTTAATAAACGAACATAAACGAATGCTTACCGAGCTCGAACACGAGTAGTTTGTCGAAAGCTCTGTTCGCTAACACCCCTAACTCTCGGTTGTTTGATTTGTTAGTATTAATATATAAAATTTTATATATTTAAAATTATATTATAAATATTATTAAATATAGAAATAAATTTAAAAATTATTAAAAATATTTTTTAAAAAAATAAGAAAAAAAAGAGTTAGTTGGACTAATGAATAATAAACATGATGGGTAAAAATGGTAAAATTACACGAAAGGAATATGATTTAATAGAAGTCTCACATGTAACTATGTAAGACATCGACCAAATTTTATAAATAATTGATATTTTTAACTACGAGGAATTAAGAAATCTCTTTTGTACAGCTAAATTTTACATGACAAATGAAAACGCGATTTTTTAAAAGATAATGTTGATGGAAGTATTAAATGATAATTTATGGGATTATCAAAGAGAATGTTTAGGGGTGTAAACGAGTCGAGTCAGATTCAAACTCGATAGACAATAGGTAGGCTCGAGCTCGAAAATTGAAGCTTGAGCTCGGCTCGGTTATCAAACGAGTCAGCTCGAGTTTGACTCGAGCCTGAAATTGATCAAATTCAAACCAAGCTTTGACCGAGTCGCTTGGCTATAATTTTGTGTGTGTACATATATATGGCTTGCCATCGGCTCGACGAGCCACGAACTTAAAACATTTGAGTTCAAACTTGGCTCGATTACAACAAAACGAGCCAGCTCAAGCCCAAAGTTGACCGAACTCGAGCTAAGCTTTGACCTAATAGCTCGCAAGCTACTCGGCTCATTTAAACCCCTAAGAATGTGTCATTTTGTGTATAACTTCATTTTTTGCTTCCTCCGTATAAAAAAATTAATTTTTTAAAAATATACTGCTTTATTTTTTAAAATTCATATCTAAAAGTAGTACTCTCCGCCTAGGTAGAGAGTAGGAGTGAAATTGAATAATTCTATAGTTATTATGTGTGTGTATGTGTATATATATATATATATATAAAGTTAATTTCACCAGAAGTCCATGTCTTTGATGACAATTTCAAATTTAGTCACGGACTATTATTTTTGGGCACTTATAGTCCTTCTCATAACTTTTCATATTTTTAGTAAGAGCATTTTTGTCTCTTTATATTTTTCTTTTGTTATTTTTCGATTTCAACGGTTTAATTGGTTTAGGACTTTACTAAAAATCGGTTAAAATAATGTTACTAAAAGGTTACCAAAAGTGTAGGTTAGTTAGAGTCAGGCAAATATATAAGAATTAATTAAGATTGTAAATTATTTAAGTCAAGTAAATGATACCTAAATTATTCTTGTATGGGTTGAATTTCCAACCCGAAAGCCTCTCCACAAACCAACTCGACAGAGTATTTGAAAAAATGTAAATGTAAATCATTGAAATTTGAACATTGGTCTCTTTTTTCAAATACTGAAATACTATCTCTACTAAACCATTGAGCTAAACTCGTGCAAGCATAACTAAATTATTCTTGTTGATTGAAAAAACGTTAAAGACAAAAGTGGTGAAAACCAACATGTACTCGCATGCTGCTATACTTGAAAAAGGCAAAATCCACACAACACATGAAAGGTAAGCAAAAGAACAAAAAGATTTAATTTGAACAGACACTTGTTCAACATATAACAGCTGAACAACCAAATCGAGATATCAACTCTTTCTTTGGATTCCAAGCCTGCTGCGGAAATCCTCTTCCATTAGAGGAATGCCGTTGCGCAACTTCACCTTCGGCTCCCACCCGAGCAACGCCCTCGCCTTTGTGATGTCCGGCTTTCTCTGCCGAGGATCATCCGGTGTGTTCTCCACCTTCATGATCTTCACATTTGGATTAATCATCTGCACAAAAAAACCCAGACTCATAACTACTTTCATCTTGAATCTGTAAAAAGGGTATCTGCAGGTTCAGATAGAGAGCTTTACCTCCTTCACCGTCTCAGCAAGTTCAAGCATTGTGAATTCACCTGAGAATGAGAATTAAGCTCAATTATGCTTTGGTAGTATAGCAGCTTTCTAGGAAGATAACCGAAAATACAAAGCCAGAAGCAAAATGCAGTCTAAAACACAGTCCAAAAGGCGTTGGCTCAAGTCACTTAAGCATGCAACAACGCTTTTTTAATGGTATTGGGTAGAGCTGTCAAAACCGGCTAGCCTGTCCCACATGCCAAAAGGGCAGGATGGGCTTTGAGATTTTGGGCATGTTTTATTGGCGGGCTTTTTAGCCCACCCTACTGGCCCGCCAAAGTACTAAATTTAAAAAAAAATATTAAAATAAATAAATGTTACAAATTTACAAAACAAAAACCCTAAGATAATCCCCAATTTCTTTATCTTTAGACTATCTTTATTTAAATTTTAGAGTTTAGACTATTTAAAATGATTTTAACATTTACATATTTTTTTAAAAAAAATTGTAAATTTACAAAAATTACAAAGTTAATATTTTGCTCGGGCAACTACCTAACCCCGTGGGCCTAAGGCGGGTGGGCTGGCCTCCCTTAGGCCTATATTATTGGCAAGGCGGGCCCGCTTTAACAACTCTAGACTCTTATGGGATGCGGATACCAGTGGAGTATGAAAAAAATAAATAAATCAACATTCAGAAGTATTTGCAATGTCAAAGTCATGGGAAAAACCTGGGTTGCCAATGTTAATGGGTCCAGTATTCTCTCCCTCCATCAGCCGAATAAGTCCATCAACCTTCACAATCAAGAATTCAAGATAAACGAGGTAAAAGGAAGTTCAAACCGTACTTAATTTGTTGTTAAGTGGCTAACAGACAACTACGCACCATATCAGAAACATAGCAAAAGCTTCGGGTTTGAGTCCCGGGCAACTGGACAGTCAATGGCTCATCGCTACACAAATGAACAAATGCAACACAATTGTGAGAGCAAGAACCAGGCGTGCAAGAAAAGATTCTCGATATAGAGCAGCAGCGTTTGGGGCTTTACCGAATTGCTTGAGCAATGAAATTGCTGACAACACGACCATCATCGATGTTCATCCTTGGTCCATACGTATTAAAGATTCTAGCAATTCGGATTTCTGTCAATTAATGTGACAGGCAAATTAAATAAGAAGACAATAACCGACTCGATTGTTGAGCCACTGTTAAAATACAAGTTAGAAACTATAATTACCTATCCCGTGTTGCCTGTGATAATCAAACATCAAAGTCTCTGCCACTCTTTTCCCCTCGTCATAGCAGCTCCTGACTCCTGAAATCCGGTACAACAACTATCCCATCAACACCCGCATTCTAATCGAGTAGTGCTCGAATCGGTAAGCTACCGAAACCCCACTGAGGTCCGAGGTGAAATGGACTCAAAATTGGGAAGTTAGTTGCAACTTGCAAGTGGTTAATTACCTACCTATTGGGTTAACGTTGCCCCAATAACTCTCCTCCTGAGGATGAACTAGGGGATCTCCATAAACCTCGGAAGTCGATGTTAGCAGAATCCTGCGTGTACGATAGAAATGGTCACAAGATCGAGGATCTCAAACGACAAGAAAACGCAAAAGATCTCATTCTTACCTCGCCCCAACTCTCTTGGCAAGTCCCAACATATTTAATGTCCCGATTACATTTGTCTTAATTGTCTGCAGATTCATACAAAAATGAGCAAAGAAAACGTTATCACTTATTAGCCATTGAAGCATACGAGTCTAACATACCACGAAGAACATTATTGTATCTTAATTACTGACCTTCACCGGGTTGTATTTGTAGAAAATCGGGGAAGCAGGACAAGCGAGATGATAAATTCGGTCAACTTCAACAAACAATTTCTCTGTGACATCTGGAAGAGGAGGTAAAATATATGATAAACTTGTCAGAAGATTGCGAAAAGTGCCAAAAACATCATAGAAATGGCCTTACCATGTCGAATAAGCTCGAATCTTGGATGGCCAATCCATTGCTTAAGGTTATCCTTTGATCCCGTGAAATAGTTATCCACAACAATCACCTAATGCAAAACGCTTAATCATAAGTATAGCACTACACTGTAAACATACAACTCAAAGACACTGTGTAAGTGTGTAACCATTTATTCACCTCATTCTTCTCGTTTTGCATTAGCTTGTCCACGAGATGAGAGCCAATGAACCCAGCACCACCCGTAACCAGAATTCTCATGTTCGCCTATCATTACAGAACGAACAAATTTACGACAGGAAGAATAAATGAACAATAAGAGATGAAAGTATGAACTACTGTCAAGAAACAAAGAGCTACCCATGCTCCCAACTGTCTCAACTAAAAGTTTAAGCGAACATTGAAACTACACATTTATATTTTATATACTATATATGCTCAACACTCTCAATCTAATGATGAAAAACAAGCAAACTAGCACTCTAGCATCAGATTTCAAATCCATTAGACCATATTTAAAATGTTGGGCCAACCCTATGAAGGGTAAGTCCAACACCCTGCCTCTCGACAGGAAAAAAAGTTGCGCATCGCTAACTTTTAGCATAGCAGTAAACGCTTGATCCTAACGCAAAATTATCATAAATTGAAGTTCAAAAGTACTATTTCACCTGGAAAAATTTCGCCTTTCTCAGCGGTGATGGCTCTGGTGGTGGCTTTCTTCCATTTGAAGCCATTCTTTCAGACTACAAACACCATACCAACAAACCAAATCACCATTAAGAATCACAAACCCAATTCAAAGCTCAGTATAAACCCCCCAAAAATACAATCTTTTTTTTTTAAAGTGCAAGCAAAGATCTCCCCAGAAAGAATTGCATACCAAAATATGAACCTTCAACAAATTAGGGGAAAAAAAAAAAACCTTAAATCACCTTATTCTATGCAAATTACAGTGAAACTGAAAAGGGGTTTAGGGATAGGCAATGGCAAAGCTTGATACATGAGTGTGTATATATATATTACTCACAAACATCCTAAGCACTCAAGTAATACAGTGAATATGTAAGACATGAAACCATGTTTGGTGCCACACCAAACATTCTTGCCAACAGACACAGAAAAAGATAGAGAAACCAAACAAACAAACAAACAAAATTAAAAAAAAAAAGGTTGAAGAATATAATTAAATCTTCAGAAATACGTAAAGTGGGCGGACAGAGTGAGAGTGTGATCAAAGATTGATAGAAGAAAAAAGAGAAAGCAGACCCACATTCAAGTGCTTGATTTGAACCAAATCGCTCAAATATTTACTATTTTTTTCAGTGGAAACAATTATAAATTGAAAATTAAACTTGTAATTACCACTTCAAATCCAATAATTTTTCACACTGATGAGCAAAGAGTCTGCTCTGAAAGTGCTTGTAAACTCCCTTTATATAAATTGTTAAGTTGATGTTGATGATTGATTATGACAAAAATAATATCAGTTATTCAATTTAAATTTATTAACTTATGTAATATCTACAATATTTTATTTTATTTTTTAAATCTAGTATCAAATAAATAAAGATGATTTGACCCACAAGTTATGGATGAGATTATGTAAATTTCATTTCTCTTAATCAAAGATTTCAAGTTTGAGTTTTACCTCTTCACATAACATCCAGTGTAAGGACCATTGTAAACTCAATGAGATCCATTTTCATTTCTCAATTTTTCATTTATCTTTTTTTAAATTTTTATTATCTATCTTTTAAATTTTTCATTTCTTCTAATTTTCTAATGTAATTTTACAAATTTAATTTCTAAATAAAAAATTAATACATTAATACTAAATCTATAAAAATAACAAAAGTTAATAAAAACATATTACAAAGCAAATTACAATTATTTCAATTATTTTAGTATATAGTTTGTTTACAAAATAACAACAACAACAACAACAACAACAACAATAATAATAGTAGTAGTAGGAGGAGGAAAACACACCGGGATAAACATATGTGACCTCAACGTGTATTTTTAATTTTCCGAATAGAGATTATTGATTTTGAATTCTCTAAAATGATATAAAAATGGAATAATGAAAATGAAAAATTAAGTTGGAGAATTGATTTTAGTAAACAAAATTTTCATTTTTCATTTTCTTACTTCTCCGATTTAATGTTTTTTTTTTTTTGTTAATATTCAATTTTTCATTTTAGTAAACAATCTTAAGTTTCCAAGTTAAGACAGGTAGTCAAAGACCTTGTGGTCTAGGGGCATCCGGTGTCTCGGTTAACACTCCCACATGGATAATGGGAGTGGGTTCGAGGCTCAATTGAGCAATTGTTGACTCTACTCTTTGTGTGACAGGTAACTTTTGTCATAATTAATTTAAAATTATAATAATATCCCTAATTAGTTATCAAGGTAGCATATTTAATCATTATTTTGACAGATGGCATTATTTTGGATGAAAAAGTCTACACATATTTATGGAATGGGCTGTAATCAATGAAAAATTAATAATTTTTAATGCAATAAATATTTCTTTCAATTATTAACGATTATAAATTTGTTAAAGCACATTGTGCTTAGATGGCATGCAGTGACTCTGCCTTAGTGGAGACGATATCGACTTATAAATCTCATAGAAATACCCTAAATTTATATATTAATGTTTTTTAATTTTTCATTCAAGATAATTACATCAATTAGAATAAGGATTAAATAGTAAATATATTGTATTATTACTTGGTAACTATTATGTTACAAATTCGACTCCCAACGAAAATAGTCTATTTATTTTCATTAGTTAAACAAAATCTTTATTTTTTTAATTATTTAATATTTTTTTATTTTTAAATTTAAATTTGTGTGCTTAATAGTCTTTTTTTTTTGAAGGATACTTAATAGTCTTTTAACTTTGATGTAGTTTTTAAATATATAAAATTTATATTCTAATACTAAACTTCTTCTTTTTTAAAACTATTAATACTAAACTTAATATTATAAAAATTAAATTAAAAATAAATTTCAGTTAAATTTTGTTACACATAAAATGGATAATAACTTTAATAAGTACGAAATTTCCACAAAATTATAGCGATACAAGTTTGTTTCCATATATACCTAAGTCAATAATTTTCTGTACAATTCTAAACGCCGATCTTTCAGCAGGAAGGACACTGAAGTTACGACTCCCCTCTTTTTCTCTGACGTTCAATCGATCAACAAATAACGGTACTGATTGTTTGATTCAATCCTTTGCGCGTGTTACTGATGTTTATCTGTACGTAGATCTTGTCCGAATGTCCGTTTGTAGTTTTTTTTTTTCGACTTTTTGTTTGTTCGCTTATTTTTTTCACTGAATTTAGATCATAGATCTGGAAGCCCAATTGGCTAGCTCCGATTTTGTTGTCGTTTTCACTGTCATCGTGGCAGGATGAATCTCAGTGGTTTTCTGGAGACTTCGAATCTGAAAATCGTGAATCTCACATTCTCACCTTATTAATTTCTGTTTTTAATCGCTTGAAAGATTGGTCCAGAGATAATGCGGTTTAACTTTGAAAGAGTTGTGTTTGAACTTAAGATTGTAGATTGTAAATTTCATACCATTTGGATTTGGTGGTAAAAGCTTTCAACTTTGGAAGAATTATGCTTAAATCTTAGAATAGGAGATTGCAAATTTTTTGCCCTATGGTTTTAGTAAGACAGCTTGTTCCATAGCCACAATTGAACAACACAATTTTTCATTTGGAAATTAAACTCTTGAGCTTCTAAGATAGTGAACATAGTTTTCTTCCGATGACGAAGTGACGAGGGAAACCCGTAGCCGCTACCCGAAGGTAAATCCTGTCTTGTGACCCTATCTGGCAAAGTATCAGGTAAGTCAGTTTAGGTTGTCCATAACTAACCAGCTCAAACCAAGGTCAATAAGCTGCTCCTACTGAGAGTCGAACTTGGAATCTTGGCTGGTGTTGGTCCTATATTGAACACAGTTTAGTTTTACAGTATGATGCAACCTAGAGTGAGATGATATCGAATATGAAAAATTATCTTAAAAGATGGAAGCTTATCGAAAGAAAAAAAAAAAAAGTTGGTAATTTTATATACCATATGTTGTGTGAAGATGTTGAAAATGTTTGTGTTAATATAAATATAAGTATTTGTCAAATTGGTCTAGATTGTTGACAAGTGAAAAGGGGAGTTGGCTTGGTGTTTTGTAATGGAAGGAGTTACTTATTCAGTAGGTTCAAAATGCATTTCTGGAACTCTAGATAGATGTTTAGTTACAGATTTAACAGGCAGGCATGTAGGATTTATGGTGCTTTGAGGTTGTCAATTATGAAAAGAGGATATTGGGAGGATTTTAGCTGGGAAGGTGATATTTATCACTATTTCACACTTTTATATGTGGTCTACCCCAGGAGGGGTGATTGTAATTTGTACATACAGTGGTGTCAAGTGTGTGTATACTTATATTTCATTTTGTATTGTTTGCTGTATAGAAAACAAAACGCTCACTTTACCAGCTTTTGTCTTGTCTAATGACTGGACCACTGCTATTTATTTCATGGATGGTTCAGTTGTCTTACCAACCGTAATTTGAAAGAGAAACAAGTGAATATTTTAGCGTAAACCTTACCATTCTCTTAATTGTCATAGTTGAGTATAATATTGTTTCTGCAATAATTTGACGCCTCTTATGCCTCGAATTTGGGACGTATGTAGTTCATAGTGTGCTTGGTACGGTTTTCTGTGTGATCTGAAGTTCACAAGTCCATAATAGCTGTGGTTTGATATAGTTTCTGACTTTCTGCATGAAGTATCTTAAGCTATTTTTTTTGTAGATAGACCTTGTTTGAAATGAATGTTTCATAGATGTCTATTATTATCTTCAAAAAAAAAAATAGATGTCTATTATTTGGAGTTAATGCAGTTTTGTTTGTTTGCTTCTTTTTCACTGAATTTATCATAGATGTCTGGAAACCCATTTGGCTTGTTCTGGATGGATTTGTCATATTCTACTTATTGTCATCATGCTTTCATGAATCTTGATGGTTTTGTTAGATGTAGGGTAGAGAAATAACAAAGAGATCGCATAGCGAAGTGGATATCGTGTTAGACTCCGGATCTAAAGGTCGTGGGTTCGAATCCCACTGCGATCGCTACTATTTTTTTTGCCTTAGCCCATAACTTTTTGCCATCTTATAGGATACTAAATGTACTTGCCACTGTTACTACAATATTATACCAAGTTATATATGGTCTTTAATCGTTTATTAGATGCACGAAAACAGTATGTTGCAATCTGGTAAAATGCAAGATATGAAACATGAACAACACATACAAATATAGTTGGAACTGTTATATTGACCCAATAATTGAGAAACTAAAAACTGGTCATAATGACATTAATGAATTCAATTGTAATCAATATAAATTATGCTGTAACATTATAGAACACTACAAAATTTGAAGTTCTTCTATTTGGTACTCCATAGTAAATAAGGGTTTATAATTTTCATTAAAAAAAAAAAGACTAAAAGACTGATTCAAGAATTTGATTGACAAGGAAAACTCGTAGTTAGTCACTACTCATAGATAAATTAAGGGTGTATTTGATTGGTGGGTTTAGGCATAAGGAATGGGTATGAAAGTGATTGCGTGTGTTACTATGGGTTTTGAATTCCCCATTAATGACAAAACACATACCCTTATTAAATAAGGGTTTCATCTCCCTTCCTCCTTTTTTCCCCAACTATTAATAATCATTCTCATTCCACCCAACTTCCAAACATGCTAAATACTTTCACCAAAACCCATTATCATTACCAAGTATTTGATACCCATTTCGATTCTGATTCCCATATGCGAACCAAACGCACCCTAACTTATAACTGACCAAAAGACTAATAAATTACTCCCGCTGAGAGTTAAACTTAAAATATTGTAATTACCAAATCAATAGTCCGCTACCACACAATCCAAGATTTCGCATACATAGGGCACTAGACCATTTAAGTATAGTATAGCTATTTGAACAATACAAAAGCTAAACAGGAGAATATCCATATCCAGCAGGAGACTTAACAAAGCAAAAGGCAACTATATTCCCACTCTAACAATTTGCACAAAATGGCAACATTTATGCCACAATATCAACATCATCCTAGACCACTTGGTTAAAAAGCACAAAAGCATCCTAGAAGAATATGAGGTACACAATCACAAAGTTGATCATCATCAAGTCAAACCAAGTTCCAAAAAATTTTGATTTTTTAAAGGCAGTTCACCTTTAAAATGTATGTTTTAACAAAATGTTGAAGAAAACCAAAAAAAAAAAAAAAGGCGACTATGACCCTGACAGCAATTCTACATCGGGTATCGATCAACAGCAAAAAGAAATAGAAGACAGTCGGTTGCTGAGCCATCCATCCATCAGTTCTTGGCAAACACGACCTTTTGGAGCCTACATCATCTCTTGTGACCGCCTTACGCATCGGCTCACCTTTTTCCTGAATACTTCCCTGTTTTCTCTCCATTCTTTCTGCAAACATGCAATAATAGTTAAAGGTTGTTTAATCAAATATTTTTGCAGTTGGAATCATGGTCCTTTTATCTACTTAAATTATGATTAGATTGCAATAGGTTATATGATTACAACGGGTTCTATACAGTTTTTCTGCAATATATATATTATGATATGAGCTATTAATCAGGTGATAGGGAAATCCAAGATCGACCAATGTTGATGATTCAGTATTTGGATCAGATTTGAAGGCAATGAAATACATAAAATAAAAAATTGTAGCAACACATGCAAATAAAATGATTAAAAAATTCTCCTAACAAAGAAAATAAGATAATAGAAAGCCAGGGTCAATACAAAAAAAAAAAAAAAACAAGAAAACGCATTAACACTTACAGCAGCTTCCACATTAGCAGGGGACTCATCATTAGGGCCTGAAAGCATGGATATGATACTTAAAACTATACTCTCCACCTGCAATTACAATCCTCTTGGTCAAGTTGGACTAAACAAAAAATAAAAATAAAAAATTTACTTGCAACACACAATAATGCAAAACGACAATGCTAGTAAAGAGAAGAGAACTATGAGAAGACAATCTTATAATAACAGCTAATAGTGAAAACAAATAGCGCACCAAACAAAGGGAGAAGACAACCGGAGAATCAATCAGTTGATGCATTCGAGGGCATGTTCAGTAACCAAGGAAAATTGGAGAATTTTCAAAAATTCAGGGCATGTTCAGTAACCAAGGAAAATTGGAGAATTTTCAAAAATAAAAAATGTGTTCAGTAAATTCTTTCTCCAAAGGAATGAACAGAACCCATGTCGTCCATACAAATTTGGAAAACATGACTGAACAATACCTTTTTTATTGCTCACCCGTGTTTGTGTCTTGCTCAGTTTTACAGTCTCTTCAATCAGTTGATGCATTAGAGGGCCGTGGATATTCCCGCAGGAACACATCAGCACAAGAGAAGCCATGAACCAAGGAATGTTGTTTTGATAGAAGCCTTATTGTATTACAATTGGATTCAATAGTTTAGTTTAATCAGAATTGTTAGATACGGAGTAGTTATTTAGCTTACTCTCAGAAAATTTGGAAAAATGGGAAAGTGGAAAGTTCAGAAAATGAAAATTGGAAAACGAAAAACAAATAGTCCATAGTAAACAGCCCCAGGATCTTTACACACCACAAGGGAAAGAAAATATAGTAAGAGAACAACTAACGGAAATTATACAAAATACAAGAGCATTGAGCTTTTAAGAGGTGTTAGCATTTTATAATAACCCCATATAATGAAATGTAAACTGAAATAAAGTTTTTAAGAGTTGTACACTTTTGTCCTCTATCATGACTTCTTAAAAATGTTAGCAGGCATATATGCGATGGTCCTAGCCATCAAAATATAAGCAGTTTGGATCAAATTTTGAAAAAGCATGTTGGTGATATTTACTGCTATTTGTAGGTCTCATGATAGAAAATACTCACACTATTAATTTAAAGCACTACACGAAAATGAATGAAAGCAGCTTTGACTAGTCATTTACATTCCTTGTGATATGTTCACAGGTAAAATAAATCAATTGAACAATATTTATTAGCAAGCAATGAATTAGAGATGAACAAGGTTAAAATGGAAAAGGAGCATTTGATGCCCAAATTAAAAACGTTATTTTCATCTAAAGTCATACCGTATGGACAGGTGACCAACGCTCACTAGCAAGCTCATAACCATTTGGATCATCACCAGGGGGATGAAGAATTGAAATGCAAACCTTGCCGTCGGTGTATACTGTATATCAATGAAAAAGAAAGCATTGACAATAATGATAATGTAACCATTACAATCATAAATTGAAGTGTAGTTTACAGACCATTAGGATGCCAGATCTCTGAGGTAAATCTCATAGCAGGAGGACTGTTTGGGTAATTTTGAGGAAAACTCATTATAGCATTGAAAAAGCCCCCTTCGCTGCATTCATAATTTAAATATACTAGAGTTAGGCATTCCTCATAACTAAGCACAATTATTTACTAGTAAACAATGAAGAGAATGAACTATGGATACTCTCATATTCATTCTTGGTAGATGGAAGAGAAAATTGTAAATGAGACATCAGACAATTGACAAATACCATGCATAAATGGATTATATTATAAAAGATGATTAAGTTAAATGTCTTGAGTAATTGCTAAGTAGCCATCTTTTCTAGACAATTAAATGCAGGACAAACAAATGTAATATATTAAATGGCATAAACAATGATCAAAGCACCCAAGCCTCCATCAAGAAGAATCAAGAACAATTCACCATATTTTCAGCAGTGTGTCAAAATAACCCAATTCACTATATCAACAACAAATGGAACAAATAATGATCAAAGAACCCAAGGCCCCATCAAGAAGAATTCACCTTGTGTTACAGCAGAATGTGTCAAAATAACCAAACAACTAATGATCAAAGCACACATGCCTCAATCAAGAAGAATCCATAACAATTCACCTTATATTACAGGAACAGTTTATCAAAATAAACCAATTCACTATATCCAAAACAAACGAAACACTAAATGATCAAAGCACACAAGCCTCCACCAAAAACGAATCAATAACAATTCACCTTATATTGAAGCACACTGTCAAAATAACCCAATTCACTATATCAAAAACAAAGGAACTCCAAAACCCACAAATAATTATGAATTAACAGAACCCTATAAATCAATACTGCCACAGAGACAAAACCCATACACAAAAAGATATACAATTGAATTTACCAACAGTATTTACTGAAAGATAAATCCAAGAAAACAGAATCTTGAATTCAAAAGACTCACTACAAAGTATCAGGAGGTCCAATAATCGTTACGCTCCATTCAAAAAGATTGCTTTCGTCCACCAAGCCAGCTGAGAACCCATCAACGGGGTTTTTGCAGAGATCTACAAGAAAATCACCGATCTTTGTATAAAATTTAACAACCCAGAATACAAAAACTTTAATTTTCATCAAGAAAACAAAAGGGGCAAGAATGGATTTACCTCTAAGTTGTTTTTGGAGAAGAAGGCTGGCTTGGGAGGGCGAAGCTGAAGCCATGGCAGATGAGATTTTAGACAGAGAGAACAGGGAAGAAAAGAAGGTTCTAGGGCGCCGAAAGAGACGCTATCGAGAGGAAATCAGAGATTTATAGGCATTTCAATGTACACAATCACATGGTTTGGGGGTTTGGGCCAAGAGGGCAAGAGAGAGGAAGAGATAAAAGGAAAGAAAGTTCTGTTCCGAAGAGTCAAAAGTCTTTCCTATCTCTGCTTTCATTTGATTCTTATAAAAGAAAAAATTGCAATATAGAAAATTCTTTGTCCTTTTTTTTTTTGAAAATATTAATATTAGTAATAATTATATTTCCCTCTTAATTTCATCTATTCCAAGTCATTCTTAACCTGATGAAACACAAAAAGTCATAGACTCGATCTCATGATCTCTCATTTAGAAGAGTCACTACGTGTCATTTAACTACAAAGTTATTGGCATTCCGCACCAATATTTGATAATAAGAAGATTCAATTTTTAATGACGGTAGGGTTAGACATACATACTAAAGATATTTAATTTATAACCTACCATAATATTTATAAAATGATAAAATAATATTTAAAATTTATAACTATTATTTACATTAACGGGTTAAATGAATTGATCCGTTAAGACACAAATTTCAACCAGTCATCCATTAGAGACCCGAAACACATAAGGGTACACTCTAGCCCATTATTTTTGTACTTAATTTTATGTCGTGTTAACGGATCATATTGTAAATTACCATGTCTATGTAGGATTGTAGGGTCGATCAATTTATAGTAACCATGAATAAAAACAAATTTATGTCTACATTTTGGAGCGAACATCACAAGAAAAAATAGCAAAATTTGTAATTTTACATTTTTTTAAAATGTCAATTAGCGTTACGTGAATCTTATTATTCATCATTTATTCAAATATATACACAGTATAAAAAAAAAGTTATAATTTAGTAAGAAATTTATAAACGATGAAAATTTTTATATTAGTCAAATTTGTTTCACAATAATCACATTTATTTATTTACAACAATTTTTTCTTTTAAATTTTTAAATTTTTTATTCTTTATTTTCAAATTGAAAAATGTACAAATAAACACATTTTGTGTTTTCCGTTTTCCAATTCTTTATTTCTTCAAAGTTTTTAAAAAAAAAAAAAAAGTTCTTTAGTATATGCGTCCAGAATATATAGTATTGTAAAAACACAGTACAATGGTGAAAAGTGGTAAAGTTATACTATATACATTATATAAATACTATATACATTATATTATAAATAATATAATGAAAACATAATTTGAGTTCTTTTTCAGATTTTTGGCAATATTTAATGGAATTGAGGAAACGTTTTTTTTTAAAAGGCTAATCATTAGTTGGTGACCATCCAATGCATCCCGCTAATGTGCACAATGTACACCATAATTGTTATTATTATCATTTTTATAACTTTCCCAAAAAAACTCTGATAAAAAGCAATTAGTAATAATTTCTCTCCCTCCCTCCTCTCCCTACTTAAGAAAAATCCTGACCAAAAATTAAAAAAAAGTTATTAATGGTGATTGGTGGTGCTCTTAGTATAATATTTCTCCCTTTTCTATTATTTCTTGCTTTCATTTGGCTACTTTTTTCTTTTATTGTTTCTAAGGTGTTATGCCTATTTTTGTTTTTGCTTTTTTATTTTGTCGTTGATTATTTTCTTATTCGTCTTTATATTTCTCTTTAAAAGGACTAATTGAAAAAAGTTGGGACAAAAATATTTAGTGTTAAAGATAGAAAAAGGGTCTCTAATGCTCGAAGCAAGCAAAAGGCAAATGGTGTTCTGCAACTTTGCAAGAGAAGATCACGCAAGTCCAGTCTCAAATGCCGGCAAAAACACCTTCTAGAATGGAAGGGGTGGGTACCGGAGACACTAGGGATGGCAATTCAACCCGCCCCCGACGGGGAAAACCGATCTCCGCCCCAACGGGGACGGATTCGGGGAATTATTTCGGGGAACGGGGGCGGGGATGGGGAGAAATTCACAATTCTCGTCGGGGACGGGGACGGGGACGGGGAGGGTGTTCCCTTCCCCGTCCCCGACCCCGATCCCCGATTCCCCGAATATATATATATATATATATACATATATAACCCTAAAGGAAAGGAAATTAAATTTCAGTTTATACTTTATGGTTTTCAATAAGCTAGCAGTACACACCTCTTGGTATCAAGATATTGAAAATGCAGTACACTTAACATTTAACATTGCTAAATAAGCTGATAGTACACACCTTCCCAGTTTATAGTTTATACTTTATGATTTTCTTTAAATAAGCTGCCATAGATTTTCTTGAAATATGCCATGCCTTTGTATGTATGTTGATACTTAACATTGATTTACAGTATGATTTAACATTGCTTTACTTTATGATTTTCTTTAACATTGCTCTATATGTATGTTGATAGGAGCAAACTGTTAATTGTTTTACAGTAGGTATTAGTGTTGTACTGTTTATTAGCTCAAATCAATAATATATTAAATTGTTTACACGAGCTTAAATCAATAATATATTAAATTTTAAATTGACAGCATTAAAAAAAATCCCCGCGGGGATTCCCTGTCCCCGAAAGATCTCCGTGGGGACGGGGATGGGGAATAATTCCCCATCCCCGCTGGGGAACGGGGCGAGGACGGGGAATGGGGAGACAATTCGGGGACGGGGACGGGGACCCCATTCCCCGGCCCCGCCCCGCCCCGTTGACATCCCTAGGAGACACCGTGGCTCAGACTTCGTCAACCAAGGAGAAAAGGTCAGTCACAGATAAGACTATCCCCAAAAATACTATGTTTAATGCTAATTCTTTTGATTGCCTACAAGAGCTAAAAGGTTTGTTGGAGACACTGATCTTCTTGGAAGGGGATTCAAGTGGTAACATTTGCGCTAAACATAAGGTTTCAAAGAAAAATTCGAAAGGGAAAAAACAAATTGGCAGTGAGCCTGAGGTAGGACATAACCATGATGTTTATGCTAAGGGTGAAAATACGAGCAAAAAAATAAAACAAGTTATTTGTGTTTGGGAATTTCACAGAGTTAAAATCCGGGAGAAACTATGAACAGATACTACATTGTAACAGAGTCAGTAGTACTCAAAAAAAAAAAATCTGGGAGAAATTAGGGCTGAAACCACTTGTTCGGGGGGATCGAGTCATGGAAGGAACCTGGTGATGCGTAAGGAAGGCGGTGATAATTCTTCCTTGGCCTGCTCGATATCCCAATGATTATGGTTTCTTAGAACTGCAGGGGGTAAAGAACCGCAAAACGCACGGTGAACTACCCCAAAGAAATTATGAAAGATAGGGAGGTTGGAGCTATGTGTTTCTTAGAAACTAAAACAAAATAGGCTGGTGAAGATGGTTGAGATACTTTGTTTCACTAATGTTTTGTTGTAGAACCTTTAGGTTTTGCTAGGGGCCTAGTGTTGTTCTATAGGCCTTTTTCTTTCAATTTCACGGTGGTCAAACAACCTACCCAAGTTATCCATGGGGTGGTTAAAGGGTTTGGTAATTTGACATACTATGTTTCATTTGCATATGTTCGTCCTAATTTGATGACGAAAGAGATGTTTTGAAATGAGTGTAAAGCTTATGATAACTCATGTAGCAGTCCTTGGATCATGATGAGAGACTTCAACGACATTGCAAATGAGAGTAAACAATGGGGTAGTGTTGAGGTCAATTTGAATCGTTGTGGAAGGTTTGTGGATGGCTACAATGCTTATGGGCTCCTAAAGATGGGCATGATAGGGCTGAGCTATTTGTGGTTCAAACTAGAAGGAGGCCTGACTATCCAACGTAGGGAAGCTTGATCGGGTCTTGTGGAATTTAGAAGCGCATGCTCTTCTTCCTAAAGCAAAGGTTGTCACTTTCCCTAGAACCCACTCGAATCATCATCCTCTAAAATTCCTATGGGACGCGGGAAGGTCCCCTCGTAAAGAGGCAATATCCTTTAGGTTTGAAGGGGATTGGTTAACGAGAGATGACTATAGGGACATATGAAACATGGCTTGGAATAATAGAGAGTTGGATGTTGTTGGGGCTATCGAGGAGGTTTCTAAGCTTAGCAAGAGTTGAAATAAAGAAGTCTTTGGTAACATTTTATGTAGAAAAGCTAAATTGCAATCTAGGATCAAAGGGATTCGGGAATCAAGTTTTTATAGCACCTCAAAGGGGCTACAAGTGTTGGAGAATAAACTTATCAAGGAGCTTAACCAAGTCTTGAAGCAAGAGGAGCTCTTGTGGTTTCAAAAATCAAGAAGAACATGAATACAAGATGGTAACATGAACACACCCTTTACCATAGGTAAACTCTTATTAGAAGAAATTGGGCTAGAATCAAGATGCTTAAGATTGACGGTAAGTGGAATTCCAATTTTAAATCCATTATTGATCACATTTTTAATTATTTCATTAACTTGTTTGCGAGGAGGGACCCGGTGGAGGCTCAGGTTGTGAACCTTTATGAGGGACCTAAGATTGATCCCAGGCAGGCTATTGGTTTGGCGAGACACGTGAGTATTGACAAGGTTAGAAAAGCTGTCATTTAGACGAAAAAAATTAGTAGCCCAAGACCAGATGACACCTTGGCCGCTTTTTACCAATCTTTTTTGGAGGTGGTTAAAGAACCCATTATAAATATTGTCAATGGGGCGATTAGGACCGGGAGAGTTCCAACCAAGGTCCTTGAAGCTTTTATCACCCCCATTCCTAAAAAGGAAAATCTGAAATTTGCCAACGATTTCAGACCGATTACTTTGTTGAACGTTATATTTAAAATTTATCTTTAAGGTGGTCGTCAACAGATTAAGGCAGATCATGAATAAGCTTATTGGGCCGCTCTAAACCAGTTTCCTTCCAAGTCGATCCACTGTAAAGATGTGGGATCTTTTGATCACACATCGTAAGTTAAAAAAAAAAAAAGAAAAAAAAAGAGGCGTTGACTCGGTCAAACCGCTAAAGATGGTCTCCGCCAAATTTTGGCGGATTCGCTGCTAACCAAACACAACCATTGATTGGTTAGCATTTTTAGTGATAGAATATTGAGTATCATACTAATCCAATAAGTCCAATTCAATCAATAAATATACAATTAATGGATCTGTTAAATTGTAGCCTAAACATGAAAACCCAAATAACATAACCATGTTGATCAAATAATGTAAACAACACCATTAGCAACGTTCAATGCTTGCATGGAGTTGACAACTTGACATAGTAGACAAAGCCATGTCAGGCCCGGTTCCCTCTGTACCTAATTGTTTGTCGCATTTGCTTTTTGCACGATTTTTAATGTAACAAAACAAATGTTACTAACTTTCAATTTTGTCCATCAAAAGTATGTGTCATTTATATAAAGTACAATTGTAATTGCCTCATTAAATGTCTAGAAATTTGAAAAAGTCAAAAGGATAAATTGAGAAATATAGAATGATAGTTATGTTTAATTTTGGAAAGATGACACTATTTTGGGACGAACTAAAAAGAAAAGTAAGACATGTAAAATATGACGAAAGGAATATCATTTTATAGGCCCGGGACATGACAAAAAAATAGGCACTAAGGATATGGCCAGCCTAAGGAAAAGTTGGCTAACTAAAGGACATTTTTTCTTAAGCTATATTACTATTCACAAGTCTCGCAAGGTTAAACTAGTAATATAATGGTGCAAAAATTTAGATCTCTCTTAATGTTCTTACTTAATCTTGCTCCGAAAGGTTGAATCCCCAACCCCAAGAATCCCCGTACTTCGACCCAACTGAACATTTGAGATGATATAAATAACGTTAACTTAGTGACTCGGTAAATATAACTAAATTATTGGTGCGCACAAGGACTTTGTCAACTTTTGACATAATCGTAGCACTGCAGTCCTTACATAACTTATTTATATATGTGGGTGGTAATAGTAAGAGTTTTTGAAAAGTGGTTGGAGGGAGAATAATACCCAAGTAGTATACTGCATTTGCTTTTTGATATTATCTTAAAAGACTTGATCTTTTCAAAGTTGGGCATTTGGTCTAGTGGTATGATTCTTGCTTATGGTGTGAGAGGTCTTGAGTTCAATTCTTGGAATGCCCCATATTTTTTATTGGATTTTTACATTTCTTGTATATGTATAGACTGCACCAATTCAACCCTCAATCCCGGGCATTTGGTCTAGTGGTATGATTCTCGCTTAGGGTGCGAGAGGTCCCGAGTTCAATTCTCGGAATGCCCCTTTCTTTTTTTGGATTTTTACGTTTGTTGTTTGTTACCACTTGACAGTGGGGCACTTCGGTTCAATCCATTAGCCCATTGGGCTCCATAATCATTTCAGATTTATGGACCAAAAAAAAAAAAAGAATTAATTATGCAAAATATGTCGTGAATTAAAAATTAATTTGAATAACAAATTATAAACAATGAAGAGATGTTAAAAACAAAAAAAATTGTAACAACAGTGTAACATCATACAATACAAATTGTAGAAAAAAAAAATTTTTTGAAGAAACAAATTGTAGATAATTTCTTTACAACCCCTAGTATTTTCACCCATGAATTTGTTATAATATTTGGATCAATATACAATTATATAAATCATAACAATTTTTGGTCCCTGAGTAATAATGGTAGTAATGACTCGGACCCTGAGTTATGATTGTATCCGAGTTTAATGCCTCAGTTATTTGCGAAGTGGCGAGTTTAGTCTCTGGCCGTTAAATTTAACGGAACAAATTAAAAAAAATTTTAAAATTTGAGGGGTGAAGTAGGAATTCACATTTTATTCTCTTTATTATATTAAAACCACTTTCTGAACATTATTTTTTTCACTTCTTGGCATCTTACTTCATGATTCTTTAATTCTAAAAGCATTTCAATAATTTAAGTATTAATTGTTAGAAACCTGGTTCTCGTATAACAATCTTAAGACTTACCACAAACAAAGAAATACTTGATCATTGTCTTCAGGCGCGTGAAACACACCATCCTAAAAGTTTATGATTTCTCTTACTAAACATAAAGGGTAATAAAACCAATGGAGTAATTTGAGATTTTTATGACAAATTCACCAAGAGAGTAACTTGAGATTTTTAGTACGTAAAATTCTTCCATAAGCTTTGCAATAACTTAATCAAGAATCGTATATCATGACAATATATGAAAATTATATTATTTTTATCCATCACCTGCTATGTCTTCTTAAAAATCAGAATAATGAATGAAGAACCTAAGACTCAGTTATGAAAAATCAAAAAATTATTATTGGCTAAACTACTGTATAGGAAATAATTATTTTTTAAATACTAAAAATCTCAAGTTATTCTGTTGGTGAATTTCTCATAAAAGCAACCTGAGAAATTTAACATCATTTTGTATTTCAAAAGTTATAGTTTGATTAGATTTGTTGCTTAGTAAAGAAAACAAAAAAATGTTTTTTTTTTTTTGAGAAATTGTTAGGATAGTGTGTTTCACACGCTTGAAGACAATGATCAAATATTTTTTTGTTTGTGCTAAATCTTAAGTTTGTTTTACGAGAATCAAGTTCGTAACAAGTCATATTAAAATTATTGAAATGCTTTTAGAATTAAAGAATCTTGAAATAATAGGCTAAGAAGTGAAAAATAATGTTGTAAAAGTAGTGTGATATAATAAAGATAATAAAATGTTAATTTCCTACTTTGCCTCTCAAATTATAAATATTTTTTAATTTTTCTGTCAAATTGAACGGTCAAGGACTAAACTCGCCACTTCGCAAATAATTGAGGAACTAAACTCAGATACGGCTATAACTCAAGGACTGAGTCGAGATTATGTATAACTCATGGACCAAATATGCAATTTTCCATATTTATATATATATAACATTATAAGTTATAACCTTCAACCCTAACCCTGACTGGCGACTGCGAGGCGATCGGGTGGCGAGGAGGCGACGGGTTGCGGCGAGGCGGTGACCAACCGGCGAAGAGGCAGTGACCGACGGCGAGGTTAGTGCTTCTTATTCTTCTAGACTAGACTGTAGACTGTGGGGGCGGACCAGGCGATGGCTGGCTGCTGCTGCGTTTAACTGTGTATGTATATAGCCGTAGACTGTAGTTTTGGCTCATAAGCTATTCTTTTGTGTGTTAAATGTATACGGAAACATTAAGCTCGAGTATCTGAGGTTAATCGATTAAGCCAATAGCTGTTTAGTGCGTGTTTCATTTTGCGAATACATGCCTAATTCCCCCTTCTCAATCGTAGCACATAATTGGTAGCTGTTGGTCTCAGGGTTTCAGGGATTCGATTGAAAGTTGCCGTGATGATATTTGATTTATGTTTTTATTGATTATTGATTGATTCTTTAAATGTTGAATAAGCAGTGTTGACCTTTTTGAATAAACAGTATATGTTGGTTCTTAAACAATATACATTATCCATTGTAAGCCCATAGCAGAAACCCTAAAACAGGCCATAATTTACCGCACTTCCTTTCCTTTATACTATCAAAGCTCTATTCAAAGGAACGCCTCTGCCTCACTGATTTAATATCTTTCCTCTTCTCCGAGTTAGTGTTTGGGTAAGTTGTCTGGGATTTGTCTTATAATTTTTCCGATTTTCGACGTGGTATGCGCCCAGCATTTTGTGAATCTTGTGTTTGATTGTTTCTTCAATTGCTTTTGTGAATCATATTGGTGCCCTATCTTTAGAGAGTTGATTTTTAGCTGCTATAGCACATGCATTCTGTTTGTGCGGGTCATAGATCGTTAGTATATCACTTTGTCCCTTTTAGTTTTGAGAAATATGTTGCTATCTACTGTGTAATCCAACTTTTTTGTCTGAATTTCAGTTTGTTTCCAGTTATTGAGAAAAAATCTTCTTTTTTTTTTGGGTTTTGATATAGAATTTTTGCTAAAAAATGGTGAGAGTTAGTGTGTTGAATGATGCTCTGAAGAGCATGTACAATGCTGAGAAGAGGGGAAAGAGACAGGTCATGATTAGGCCTTCTTCAAAAGTGATTGTCAAGTTTCTTCTAGTGATGCAGAAGCATGGTATGTTTGTTTCATTGTGTGAACAATTGCTGTTATGGGTTTGGTGGTCTTGGTTTGCTTACTCTTGGATGTCTTGCAGGATACATTGGGGAGTTTGAATATGTGGATGATCACAGAGCAGGTAAAATTGTCGTTGAGTTGAATGGGAGGTTAAACAAGTGTGGTGTAATTAGTCCTCGTTTTGACATTGGTGTCAAGGACATCGAAGGATGGACTGCAAGGTTGCTTCCATCAAGACAGGTATCATACACTCTCCTTAATTAATATTTTCACTTGGAGATGTTTACTTTTGATCTTTCTTGATTCATACTGTTAATTGTTTTTGACCAAGATGAGCATTGTGTTGTGGTAATGTACTTGCCAAAGGATTAATGTTGGTACAAATTCTTTGTCACTCGTATGAAAGTAACAGATCTCAAAATTGTTTCTCATAAAGGTTTATACTGTTGGTGTGGTTTTTATGTTCTGAAAAATACATTCCAGTTTCCTTGATTTTGATCTCATGTCTGAGTTTCCTGATTTGTATTTTACACTGAAATGGAGCCCTTTTGGTTTTTCTCCAAATGAACTGACTGTTTGTTTTCAAGTATATTTGATCTGATTGTCTTGACTGTATAAGTCAATTTGTACCTCTATCATGTTCGATTAAACATGGAGAGTGACAATCCACGTTGAATTTGGGGCAAATCACTGAATATTTGCAAGATCCAAGTAGGTAGCAATTGTCACAAAATAAAGATTTCTTTGTTGATGAGCAGTTGAGGCTCTCCTGCAAAGGAGGGATTCCTGTATATCTCCAAAGGGTCAATCTCATATCCTATCACCTTGGGGAGCAGATCTCTGCAATTACCTCTTGGGTTTGGCCATGAGAAGTATATTAATTTTATGTGTAATTATAATGATATAAAAGCTATTTTAGATTTTGGCGTGTTCGTTTACACATTCTATTTGATGAATTTTCAGTTTGGATACATTGTGCTGACTACATCTGCCGGCATCATGGACCACGAGGAAGCCAGGAGAAAGAATGCTGGAGGAAAAGTTCTTGGCTTCTTTTACTAATGAGTGGTGTTGCTTTTTGTCATGTATTTCTGCTTTATACCTTCAGCAGGGAGATCTATGTTTGATTTGAACTTTGTTTTCCCTACGATTTGAGTAGAGCTTGTTGCCTTTATTTCATTTTGGAACAATGTTATTGACTAATACATTTAGCGGAATGTAGTGACCATTTCTATGTTATGATGCAATTTCACACACCATTTACCATCTCTGCACATACCTCGGTTGCATGCAAGCTCCATTTACACGAGTGTACCTGTTGTGTTGTGTGTTTCTCTTTAGTGATATTTGCATGCAAGGCTTTTGTTTATAGTGTGGAATGAATATTGTGTTAGCCATCCTCTTCGTTGTCTCCATTGCCATTACCCTCTTCCAAGTGCCAGAGGCCTAAGTATTGCATAATATTGATAGAGGCTTGGTGGCAATAGCTTGAGCCCTTAGATTAGAAGGGAAGGGTTTGGATCCCAGCTAGGTTAATTTCATTTTTGGGCAGCTTGTTTTGAGAAGAGTTTGGCTTAAACTAAGATTTATGTCCATCTAAAATTTATTTATCCTAAAATAAAATTATTTACTATATGATTATGTGCAAGATTTATTATGGAATAATTATATGAATAATTATGTGATTATATGATTATTGGTTATGGAATGATTTATGGTGATTATTTTGGACTTATATGCATTATTATGAGATTTGTGATGAATTGTGGGTAATATATATGTAATTTGTGATATTATATGAATATTGTGATAGATTATGTGGATTATAGAATAGTAAGATTTATGTCACAATTGTTAAACTTGACTCTTGCAAGCATGAAAAGGCTTGCCCCAAATCATTGTTGGCTTGTCACGCTGAGCTATAATGTTACAAGTTATACGAATACAAGTGATGAGGTAGAAAAGATAATGAACTTGTTACAAGTTATACGAATACAAGTGATGAGGTAGAAAAGATAATGAACTTCAATTCATGGGTAGGATAACCTAAATACATATAGGTCAGCACAAACAGAAATGTACTTCTCATGAACAAACTCATGAGGTAATAGCAAAATATCTACTCCTTAAAGACCATAGGATATGAGATTGTCCATTTAGATAGCAAAATTTCCCCCATTCTAGGAGAGTGTTCTGTGACAAATAGAGACACTTGGGTCTTAAGGGAAACTATGGCTTGGACACCAAATTCATTGTGCATTGACAAACCAAAGTTAACCTAACCTAACTTGCTGTAGAAGTGTGAGCAATTAAACTTCTATCTATCTGTAATCAAATTCATGTGATTCGAGGGGAATTATTTTTATTGCCTTTAAAGTGTTTCCCTTGAAACCCTAATGCTGCCTCCCTTTTCTCTCTAAAACAAAAAGCTTTTTTCTGCTGCTCAACTTCGGCTTCCACCGCCGGCCTCCGGCCGGAGCTCTAGTGGAGTTTTGAGCCGGCGGTTTTGGTCACCTTCTACGTTTACTCTCGCTCTTCTTCCGCCCCGACCACCGTTGCAGCTCCGTCCGCCTCTGACCACCGCCACAGATCTTCCTCTTCCGTTTTCTTTCCCCTTGAATAAAATAATAGTAGGTAGGTATTGGGGTTTGCGTTGGTAGTCTTGAACTCCCAACCCTACTTTGGCTTTACCACTTTTTATTTTTCTCTATTATTGTGTTCTCCTCTCGTTACTTTCACGGGCTTTTTTCTCTTGTTACTTTCACGAGCTTTTCATTATCATTAGCATAAATCGTTTAGTTTGGTTTCGGAAAGTGTTGATCTTATCATGGGCGAGCAAAAAAGAATGATGATGAAGACCCAGATCTTTGATGAAGCTTTAAGCTCCTTGAAGGAACATAGCTTCCTAGTTATGAAACAGTCTGCGATTCAAGTTTTCTATAGCATAGTTAGAAAAGTTGTTTCTATGTCTGACTGCAAGGAATGATTTACCATTTCATTGATCGTTGATGTAAACGCTTTATGTTATGAATTAATGGAATAGCTACGTTTACCTTCAAAAAAAAAAAAAAAGAGTTTCCCTTGAGGTAAAATTGGTGACCAATAGGTTCAATGAAATATAAATATGACAGTTGTGGCAATATACCTGTCTTGACGGAATAAACCTTGCAGTCCATCCTTCGATATCCTTGACACCGATATCAAACCAAGGGCTAATCACACCACACTTGTTCAGCATTCCATTGAGCTCAACAACAATTTTCCCAGATCTGTGATCATCAACAAATTCGAATTTTTCAATATATCTTGCAAGACAACATACCTTAGCTAAATACACACACAGTTACACACAGCAGTAGCCAGCCATCGCCTGGTCCGCCTCCACAGTCAAAAGTCTAGAAGAGTAAGAAGCACTAACCTCGCCGTCGGTCACTGCCTCTTCGCTGGTTGGTCGTCGCCTTGCCGCAGCCTGTTGCCTCCTCGCCACTCGATCGCCTCGCAGTCGCCAGTCAGGGTTAGGGTTGAGGGATACGCGCCAATAAAAAATCTTTAAGGTATGGAGCCTATCAGGAATTGTTTGATGCATTAACGCGAGGTGATGTTGAGCATGGTCATCATGGTAAACGAGTTATTCTTCCTTCTTAGCTTTACTAGTGGAGCAAGGTATATGATTCAAAACTATCAAAATGCAATGGTGATTTGTGGATGGATTGGTCATCTTAATTTATTTATTACATTTACATGTAATCCAAAGTGGTCGCCTCCTCGCCACTCGATCGCCTCGCAGTCGCCAGTTAGGGTTAGGGTTGAAGGATACGCGCCAATAAAAAATCTTTAAGGTATGGAGCCTATCAGGAATTGTCTGATGCATTAACGCGGGGTGATGTTGAGCATGGTCATCATGGTAAACGAGTTATTCTTCCTTCTTAGCTTTACTGGTGGAGCAAGGTATATGATTCAAAACTATCAAAATGCAATGGTGATTTGTGGATGGATTGGTTATCTTAATTTATTTATTACATTTACATGTAATCCAAAGTGGCATGAAATAGAGATGTATTTGGAAGGGAGACATTTGAATGTTGTTGATCGACAAGATATAATGGCCGCTTATTTAAAGTGAAATTGGATGCGTTGATTAGGGAGATTCGTTTTGGATTAGTGTTTGGTAATGTAATTGCAGGTACGTATTTTAATTTTTCCACATTTGCATGCAGAGGCATTTTTCTCTTATATATATATATATATATATATATATATAAATAATTTTTTATTTATATTTTTAAAAGCTCGTGGGGCGGGCTAGAGTTGTAGGAATCCTAGCCCGCATGCCGGCCTGCAAAATCTCACTAAAAATTAGGCCAACGGTGGGGGTGGGTCGGCCTGCTTTGATAGTACTACTTAGGGGTGAGCAAAAAATGAAGATTGACCGAGAAATCGATAACCGATAATCGAATCGGTTATGGCCTTAAAAACATTTAGTCATTTTGGGTTTTCAGTTTTGGACCAAGAATATAAAAACTGACCGAAAATCGAGGAGCAAGCCCATACATTTTAACCACCTAGCCCATAGGGATTCACAATAAAATAATTTATTAAGTTTCCTAATATTTTGTTGTTAGCCCAATACTAATTTAAAACATACATTGGCCTAAGCCCTAATTCCCCCTTTCTCTATTCACAATCGCTATTTTGCCTTAAAAATTAAAACATATTGAAAATAACCTATACTGCGTAAGGCTAATTCCCTTTTCCCTCTCCAGTCTTCAAAATTGTCGTTCTACACTTCTACCTGTTGCGATTCACCGATTCCGGTGTTGCCCACTACCCTGCTCTACGCTGTAGTTCGCCATTGCCTCTGCGTACTTTGCTTAGTACGTTTTGTGCAATATATATAATCCTTGTATTTATTTCATACAAGCAAAATCATGGTATGTGTTGTTTAAATTCGGTTAAAAATAACAGACCTTAACTGACCAAAAACTTCGATTTTCGGTCGATTCGGTTATGAGAAGTGAGTCAGTTATGCAAAGGTCAATTTTTTTTTTGTTGATTTGAGTTATTAATCGAAAATCGACCGATGCTCACCCCTAGTACTTCTGTTGAGTTCCAAAAAAAGAGGACTTCCACATGCAAATATATTATTATTTCTGGGACACGAAGATAGCCAAGCTTTAGGTCAAGATATTGATTCCATCATGTCAACTGAAATTCCAAATAAGGATGAAGATAGTGAATATTATAAGGTTGTAGAAGAGTTTATGATTCACAGTCTTTGTGGTCATCTTAGGAAGAATTCTCCGTGTATGGTTAATGGTTGTTTTGAAATATTGGTAAATGGTCGTTTTGAAACATTTTCTAAAGAAGTTTGTAGAGTCTTCAAATTTTGATCAAGATGGTTATCCCATTTACAGACGTAGAGATGATGGAAGGTTGGTCAGAAAAATGGATTGAGCTGGATACCAAATTTGTTGTGCCTCACAACAAATATTTGTTGCTAAAATATAATCAATATTGAGTGGTGATGACGATTGTGTTGATAATACTTTGAGTCGCCCAAGTGTCGGAGAAAGTATGCTTTTGGCTTGGTTTGAAGCGAACAAAAAGTTTGCAGAATCTCGAGAGTTAACTTATGGTCAGATGCCCAACAAATTTGTTTGGAGAATAGATGTTAGGGAGTGGCATCTTAGTCATAAGGAGTTTGCCATTAGTCGTATGTTCTTTGTTTCGCCGGGTTCTGATGAAATTTATTATCTAAGGTGTTTGTTGAATTTGGTGCGTGGAGCAACGTGTTATGAAGACTTTTGGATTGTTGACGGAGTGCAGTACAGTTCATTTCGAGAAGCATGCTATGTCTGTGGTTTATTGGCAGATGACAAGGAATATGTATATGCGATTAATGAAGCAAGTAAATGGACTTATGCGACTTCTATGAGGAGAATATTTGTGAGCATTCTCACCTCAAATGTTCTTATTCAACTAGAAGTTACTTAAATCCATAGATTTTGTTTACTTGATTATGCTATATTGGATTGTGAGATGTAAGTATCATTTTGATTTTTTCTCTTTTTATTTGTAGGATTAATCCTAATAGATAATGAAAAGACTAATTATGCTTTGCTTGAAATTGGAAAGCTTCTAAGTGCATTGAGAAAAAGTATATCTTGCTTTCCATCTATGCTTGTGCCAGATACCAGTTCCCCTATTTCACATGGAAATCAATTCTTATATGAGAAATTGTCATATGATTGTGATGCTCTTAAAGTTGAATTGCAATTCCCTCCAACCAAACACTGTAGTTTGGGAATTCATTGAATTGCAATTCAATGAATTGCAATTCCCCCCAAACTACATCCAACCAAACAGGCCTTATGAAATGCTCGGGTATTCCAAATCATTGTCTTACCTTGCAAGTTGGATCTCCAGTTATGCTTTTGCGGTACATTGACCATACTCTTGATTTGTGCAATGGTATGAGATTGGTCATTACTAAATTGGAAGATCATGTTGTTGAAGCGAAAGTGATGTCAGGAAGTAGTATGGGTACAGGAGTTTTGATTCCAAAATTGTCATTGACACCGTCAAATCCTCAATTGCCATTTAAGTTTCAAAGGAGGCAATTCCCTCTAATGTTGTCTTACGCAATGACAATAAATAAGAGTCAAGGACAAAGTCTTACAAACGTTGGTTTGCTTTTGAAAAAAAAAAACTTATTTTTGTTCATGGACAGTTGCATGTGCCTTTGTCTAGCAACAACAAATGTTGTGTATCAAGAAATTTTTAAAAATTTGTAATTTGATATATATATATATATATATATATATATATATATATTATTTCACTTTATGTTTATATATTCACCAACAAAAAAAAACTTTATGTTTATATCTACCGATGTTAATAACTTTGGTAAATTTAGTATTGTTTTGAAACATTTTTGTAATTCATATTTCGCATTAAATAATTATATGTTTTCTTAAGATGTGTATGAGTAATCAATAAAGATACAAATAGGCCATCGAACTATTTGAAAAATAATAATTAAGCTATTGAACTTGAAAAAAGGTCCAAATTAGTCCATAAGCTCAAAAAAAAAAAAAGAGTAGCAATTAACATTTTAACATATTACAACCCAGTTTCTACTGACGTGGATTGTCACGTGTAATCATATTTTGAGAAAATGTACAAATAGGCCATCGAACTATTCAGGAAATAATAATTAAGCTACTAAAGTCGAAAAAAGCTCTAAATTAATCCACAAACTTGGAAAAAGATAATTAAAATTTTGTGAAAGTTTTGTACATTATTATTAAAAAATATATAGTTTTTATTTCTCTATATTATTCAAATATGATAATTAAAATTATCACTTTAGAAATTGTGAAATATAATTTGAATTCATTTTTAATTTTTAAAAATTTATCAATATTTTAATATTGTACATGAATTTTTGCACATTGCTAGAATAAGTCTAACTCTTGTGTAATACCATCTTATTACGTAATATTGAACTAATCCTTTTTTTTGCTAGAACCTCAAATAGCGTAATAACTCTTGTATACACAATTTACATAATGATTTTTTTTCGAGTTTCATAAAATGCAATGCTTTTCAATGCATCCATAAAAAATAATATATACATAACATAAGATTATTATACCAGAGTTAGACTTATCATAGTAATGCACAAAAGTTTATGTTCAATATTAAAATATTAATAAATAAAAAATAAAAAATAAAAAATTAATTCAAATTATATTTCACGAGTCCTAAAGTAATAAATTTTAATTATCATATTTGAATAATATAGAGAAATAAAAATTATATATACTTTTAATATTAATGTACACAATTTTTACAAAATTTTAATTATCTTGTTCCAGGTTCCAAGTTCGTGGTGTTTTTTTTTTTTTTTTTTTTTTCAGTGACTTAATTGTTATTTTTCGAATAGTTCGAGAGTATATTTGTACATTTTTCAAAGCATGATTACACGTGACAATCCATGTCAACAAAAAATGGGTAGTAACCTGCTAAAAATGTTAATTACAATTTTTTTCATAGGTCATAAATTATGAAGCTTTTTTCAAATTTAATGACTTAATTATGATTTCAAAAATAATTTAATGATCTATTTATACATTTTCCCTTGGTGCAACACTATTGCCCTTAAAAATCATATGAACACAAATGACAGTTAACCTGGAATTACCTATTAATTATATGGAATTAAATACTGGTCATAAAGTTTACCATGTCATCATAAAGTAAAAAAGAAATGTCTGGAAGAAACGAGAATCATCAAAGAAGAAACCAATCAGCCAAACCTCCGAACTCACACCGTCGGTATCATCCAATCGGATGGCCACAATTCAAAGCTAGAATCTTCTAGACTCCCCTCTAACGTCACCTGCCATACATATATACACCTCCCCTGCTCTTCCTCTCTTTCACTGTAAAAATCTCTGTAAATTTCACTTGCAAATTCGCGAATCAACAACTCCACTGCTGCGTTTACCTGATTGATTACTCATGGCTGGAAAAGGCGAAGGACCGGCGATCGGAATCGATCTCGGAACCACCTACTCGTGCGTCGGCGTTTGGCAGCATGATCGCGTCGAGATCATCGCTAATGACCAGGGGAACCGGACCACGCCGTCTTACGTGGCGTTCACAGATACCGAGCGCCTCATCGGCGACGCTGCTAAGAACCAGGTCGCCATGAACCCTACTAACACCGTTTTCGGTAAGTTCCATAGCCGTCGTCCTGCTTCCTTTACAGAATTCTTATAGTTTTTGCTCGTACACAGTTTTGATTTGAAGTTTGAGTTGGATATGTGGATTTATGTATGCTTGGTGTAGTGTTTGCATGTTGTAATTACTGTTCGAATTTACTAGCTAACTGTAGTCTGTAGAATCTGTAATATATGCATCTAAATTCTATTAATAGATCAAAATTATAGTAGTAATTCAATTACTAGTAGAAATTAGCTAATGAGTACGCAGTTTATGCAGTCATTGTGTACTATGTTGTTCTGTAGATTATCTTTTATTTTATTCCCTGAAGAATAGTGTTTAAGTCCTGATTTACTTGATTCCAGATGCGAAGCGTTTGATTGGTAGGAGATACAGTGATCCATCTGTTCAGAGTGACATGAAGCTGTGGCCATTCAAAGTGATTGCTGGACCTGGTGATAAGCCCATGATTGTGGTGTCATACAAGGGTGAGGAAAAACAGTTTTCTGCAGAGGAGATCTCCTCCATGGTTCTCACTAAAATGAAGGAGATTGCTGAGGCGTTCCTAGGTTCGACTGTGAAGAATGCTGTTGTTACAGTACCTGCTTACTTCAATGATTCTCAGCGTCAAGCTACCAAGGATGCTGGTGTGATTTCAGGGCTTAATGTGATGCGTATAATCAATGAGCCCACTGCTGCTGCCATTGCTTATGGGCTTGATAAGAAGGCGGTGAGTGCAGGGGAGAAGAATGTGCTTATTTTTGATCTAGGTGGGGGCACTTTTGATGTGTCCCTTCTCACCATTGAAGAAGGAATATTTGAAGTTAAGTCCACTGCTGGTGATACTCACCTTGGTGGTGAAGACTTTGATAACAGGATGGTGAACCACTTTGTCCAAGAGTTTAAGAGGAAGCACAAGAAAGACATAAGTGGAAATCCTAGAGCCCTGAGAAGGCTGAGGACTGCTTGTGAAAGAGCTAAGAGGACTCTGTCATCTACTGCTCAGACAACCATTGAGATTGATTCCCTTTATGAGGGTATTGATTTCTATACCACCATTACCCGCGCCAGGTTTGAGGAGCTTAATATGGATCTTTTCAGAAAGTGTATGGAGCCTGTTGAGAAGTGTTTGAGAGATGCCAAGATGGACAAGAGCAGTGTAGATGATATTGTTCTTGTTGGTGGGTCTACTAGGATCCCTAAGGTACAGCAATTGTTGCAAGACTTTTTCAATGGGAAGGAGCTCTGCAAGAGCATCAACCCTGATGAGGCTGTTGCCTATGGTGCTGCTGTGCAAGCCGCGATTTTGAGTGGTGAAGGTAATGAGAAGGTGCAAGACCTTCTACTTTTGGATGTTACCCCTCTATCTCTTGGTCTCGAGACTGCTGGAGGGGTTATGACTGTTCTCATTCCAAGGAACACCACCATTCCAACAAAGAAGGAGCAGGTCTTCTCGACTTACTCTGACAACCAACCTGGCGTGTTGATCCAAGTCTATGAAGGAGAAAGGGCAAGGACCCGAGACAACAACTTACTCGGCAAATTTGAGCTCAGTGGCATTCCCCCAGCCCCGAGAGGTGTCCCTCAAATCAATGTTTGCTTCGACATTGATGCCAATGGTATCCTGAATGTATCCGCCGAGGATAAGACCACTGGCCAGAAGAACAAGATCACAATCACGAATGACAAGGGCAGACTGTCCAAGGAAGAGATTGAGAAGATGGTCCAAGAAGCTGAGCAGTACAAGGCAGAAGATGAGGAGCACAAGAAAAAGGTTGAAGCCAAGAATGCCTTAGAGAACTACGCCTACAACATGAGGAACACCATCAAGGATGAGAAGATCAGTTCCAAGCTTCCACCCGAGGACAAGAAGAAGATCGAGGATGCTATTGAACAAGCCATTCAGTGGTTGGATGGGAACCAACTTGCAGAGGCTGACGAATTCGAAGACAAAATGAAGGAACTCGAGAGCCTCTGCAACCCCATCATCGCTAAGATGTACCAAGGTGGCGCTGGCCCCGATGTGGCTGCTGGCATGGATGAAGACGGCCCTTCTGCTGGTGGAAGCGGCGCTGGTCCCAAGATCGAGGAAGTTGATTAAGCTTTTGATGTATTCTGTTGTGCCGATGACTTTTGAATGATCGGGCTGTGTTTTTGTTTTAATAACGTTAAATTGTGTTCATTAGTTGTGTTTAAAAGCTTGGGTTGAAACTTGTTTAGCCTTGTACTATCTGTTCTGTACCAGGTTCATGTTTCTACTGGTGCTCACTAGGTGTCTGTAACTAGCAAACAAGAAAAGAATTTCTTTTATATTTGCCTCAAAAAAACTTAAAACCATCACAAATGTTGTAAAATGCCCAATACATAACATCAAATATTCTTAAAAGCTACAAACATTTGACATTGTTTCTTTCTTAATTAAGGCTGAAACAAAAACACAGCTAAATCAACCTATGATTCACATACTAATATAGAGTTAGTTCATTCTCTGCATTACAGAATTACATTAATGCATCACAAATGACAATAGGAGAGAATGCAAAAAGAAGGTTCTTACTTGTATATATATATTATATGCTAAATAAGAATTTTAGTTATATGTATATTCTGTAAGTGGACTAACCATAACTTCTTAACCAAAGCAATGCAAGCACATTTACGATTCACTCCAAGGAGAGGGATGGAGGCACACTTGAACCTCGTGCTCCTCTGGTCCTACACGGTGTTTAGGTACAAGAATCTCGAGCATTGTCCCAGTCTCATCACCAAATGCTTCTAGTTTAGCGTTCTCTGGAATGCGAGAGTGGAGGAGAATTTCTCGGACGAATTCCCCAGGAGGGCAGTGTTCGGGAGCTGGATCGGTGAGCTTGAAAGACCGGTTTTGTCTTTTGATTGTCGGGGCACATCCAGTGCTAATGCATGATATCTTCACAATCCCGTGGGAGATGGTGTTTCTCCAAGTAACTTTTACCCTCTTGAGATCCACGAAAGGCATGCTAACGATGATCAAGAAACCCTCGTCATCTTCGTATATAGTTTTTGCAGCTGTGACTGGACCACACGCGCACCTCATAACCCCAGAACATTCACTTAACCAGGACGGCTCAATTTGATGGGCATCCGAGATTCTCTCAGAGTTTGAACCGTTAGATAAACAGAAATCGTCGTCGTTTCCATGAGGGAAAGTGCTCTTCTTTCGTTTGTTGCAGGCAGCCAACATGTCTAGACCTTCCCCGTTGACATTGTTTGACGACGGAGTTGATAAATTCAGACTAGACCCATTGAGCAACCTTTTCGGATTCACTGAGTTACATTTTGGAGGTAGTCTCTCGAGCTCAAATTCTGTAGTCGGGACATTCCTCCACGAATCAAAATCAGTGGCCTCGGGAGGAATGGAGAAGTTCAAATCCCGCCCCGTAAGCTCCATCCACTTCTTTAGTTCGTCCTCGTTGAGACCTGCAAGGTTGGGAGACCTAACGATTTCAATGCCATGAACACATTGCGGGTTAGACAGACCCCTATAATGCTTTCTCTGCATTTTGTGTGACCGAATAAACCCTTTATCCACACTAAACGGGAATGGCCTCTCTCCCTGGCGCGAGTGCCCATTCATGAAATTCCTCAGCTGCATCTTCCCTAGAGCATTCTCAGGCCTCTCCTTGAAAACCCACATGTACATATTCTCCATATCATGCTGAACAAGGAAAACATCCAATTTCAAGTCTGACTTATCATACCCCGAAACACCTTTACCCTGACGAACTATTTTACATCTATCATTCAAAACCGGCTTAAAATAGAAATTGAAGAAAAACCAAGCACCCCAAACACTATCAAGCCTCTTAGCACACTTCTTCCCAATCTTGGTAGCATTGCCATTCATATCAGCCTCACATGGCTGGGAACCAAGACAAGCATCCAACATGAATTCATCTGAGCATTGGAAAGTGGTAGGGGCATCTGAAAGTGGGATATTGATATCAGGAGGAATAGCACCCAGATTCAATTCCCTCTCAATTTCATCATGGGGAACTGAGGTGGAATCCATGGACAAAAGTGTGGAAAAATGATTGCTTTCCATGGATAAGGTTGTCACCACTTTCTCTTTTGCAGGCATCTTTACTATTATTACAACTTCTTAAACTAAGCTAGCTAAAATCAAAACATTAATTCCATCAAACCCAGTCTACACACAGATTCACAAAACAACCAAACCCCCATTCCTCCGCCAAATTTCACATCCCAAAATCAGAAAATTCGCGGCTTTACTCACCAATTCATTGAATACCCAGTAAAGATTTGACCTTCTAGAGATCAAAGTAGGCAAATAGAGACTTCAAACACACAAGGTAGTGAATCTTGGGAAATATGTACCATTCAAAAGCTGGATTCGAAGAGAACCCAGAAAAGTAAATAATATGGATACCGGAGTGAATCTAGAGGGAGAAAAGATGAAGGGTACCTGAGGAGAAAAAAGGGTCTGAATCTGCGTGACGATTGACGAATGGGAATGGAGATCGAGGGTGACGTAAACGGGGAGGGACTGTGTAATGAGAAATTGGGTGCGGGGTTGAGACCGATATGGATTGGTGCCCCAGTTGGATGGCACCGTCATGTGGAGAACAGACGCCGTTAACTAACGGCGAGTCAGCGACAATGGAGCAGCCATATGAGGAAACATAACCGCTCGCGTCACCGTTTTCAAGCCGTTCCCATGGATCTTACGGAGTGTTTGGTTTGGTTGAATGTAATTAAGTTGTTATTTAGTGAAGGCGTCGATTACGTTGTTTGGTTATAAGAAATTATAATTTCATTGATTTGTAATTTCTTTTTTTGTTGAATTGCAATTCATGCTCTCAGGAGTTACAATTCAATGCTGGTAGGAAAAGGGAAAAATAAAAGAAATGATAAAAGTAATATGGGTGATTGTTATTTTTATTATTAGATAAGGACATTTTGGTCTTTATACCACTTTTTTCATTTTCATCTCCAATAATTATATTCTTCTCTACCAAACAATGTAATTTGAATTCCTACATTATTCTTTTGGGTCACACTTGTGTGAGACCGTCTCACGGATCTAAGATTCGTGAGACGGGTCGGATCTTTTGTTATATGGGTTAATCACATGCCATCAACAATCTCACGCACGCTCCTCTCTGTTTCTCTCTTTGCTTCTACGACATGCGATTTCTTCTTCTGGTTCCGTCGACCTCCGCCTTCTCCAATCTCATCCTCCGGCTCCACTTCCTCTTCCTATGACCGCATTATCTGCCTCCACCTCCTCTGGCTTCATCCTCCGGCTCCATCTCTTCCGAGCCTGTCCTCTTCGTATGTCCTTTGACCTCATTGGTCTTCCACCTCCACCTTCCTTCGAACTCTGCCTCTAACTCCATCTCTTCTGAGTTTCTCTTCATCCCATCCCCTTCGCCTCCTCATACTGTATTCCCCTAACAATCATGAAACTGATGAAACAAATCCATTCCACCAACATTCTTCCCATCATCTTCCTTGTAATACTCATAATCAATTCCACAAACAAATCCATTCCACCAACAAATACAGTAATGAGGACTAAAACAATACTCATACTCATTCATCGGAGTTTTTTACAATCTAAATAATATTAATTTTGTCAATTAATTTTAAACAATTCGTAAGAGTAAGCTCAGGAATGGACTTGAAATTTAGAGTCGTAGTAGTCATGCCATATTTTGCTTAGAGTCGTAGTAGTCATGCCACATTTTGCTATAAAGTAATACATTATATATATATATATATATATATATATATATATATATATATATAAAGTATTATATATGATTCTTAAAGTATGGTATATAAGGTTTAAAGTATTGATTATATATGTTTTAGATTTGCGCTAGGAAGTATTACATTTAAGCTATAAAGTATTACATTTAAGGTTTAAAGTATTAAATATGCATGCCTACCTTAAATTGGGTATTAGATGAATGCTAGGAAGTATTATATTTATGCTATAAAGTATAATATTTAATGTTTAAAGTATTGATTATATATGTTTTAAATTTGTGCTATGAAGTATTACATTTAGGCTATAAAGTATTGTGTTTGGGGCATAAAGTATTAAATATATACATACATTAAACTGTGTATTAGATTTGTACTATGAAGTATTACATTTAGACTATAAAGTATTGTGTTTAAAACTTAAAGCATTAAATAGATTTACCTTAAACTACGTATTAGATTTGCGTTATAAAGTGTTATATTTAGGCTATAAAGTATTGTGTTTAAGACTTAAAGTATTAAATATATCCACCTTATACTGTGTATTAGATTTGTACTATGAAGTATTATATTTAGGCTATAAAGTATTGTGTTTAAAGTTTAAAGTATTAAATATATCTATCTTAAACTAACTGTATATCAAGTCGCATAAAGAAGTTGTGGGCTAAACCCTTAATCATTAAACCCTAGACTATAAAGTATTTTGTTTAAGGCTTAACGTATTAAATATATCTACCTTAAACTGTATACTATATTTGAGCTATGAAGTATTAAATTTAGACTGTAAAGTATTGTGTTTAAGGCTTAAAGTATTAAATATATCTGCCTTAAATTGTATACTAGATTTGGGCTATGACGTATTACATTTAAGCTAAGTATTGTGTTTAGACTATAAAGTATTGTGTTTAAGGCTTAAAGTATTAAATATATCCACCTTAAAATCTTAAACTATGTACTAGATTAGTGCTATGAAGTATTAGCATTTCTAGGTCTTTATATAAGTATGGTGTTTAAGGCTTAAAGTATTAAATATATTTATCTTAAACTGTGTACTAGATTAGTGCTATGAAGTATTACATTTAGACTATAAAGTATTGTACAATATTTAAGACTTAAAGTATTGAATATATCGACCTTAAACTGCATGTGTACTAGATTAGTGCTATGAAGTATTACATTTAGATTATAAAGTATAGGTACTAAATATATTTACCTATAAACTGTTTATTAGATTTGTGCTATGAAGTATTAAATTTTGCTATAAAGCTTACCTTAAAGTGTTAAGGCTTAAAGTGTTAATTATACATTTAGATCAATAATTTGTTGAAAAATCACATTCTTGTTTGATTCTTCTTCCTAATACACAAATAATTGTCCGATCTTTATATGACAAGCTACGGCTCATGCAAGCCTATCTACAACAAGCTTAAGAATCAGAGGGAAAAAAGGTTTTGCATTTGGAATAAAAAATATTGCAATGGGGCAGAAGATGAAATCGAGTACAAACTAGTGAAATTCATTTGGTGGTAGCTCGTAACCAGCAGTATGGTGAGTGTGAGAGAGAGTGCACAGTAGCAGTAGAGACAGCTTTTCAACATTTTCATATGACCTTGCAACTAGTAGCAGAGATTATTGAGCCTGTTGAGCTGCGCATTAGAGATCTGTAAATAACACCGTGTTAAATTGATAATGCTAGCTTATTCATCATCAACAACACCACTTTCTTTACTGCTAAGGGGTGGTGACTCTTCTTCCTCTTTCTCCTCCAAGTATAATTTAGATGAGGATGAGATAGGAGTGGAAGATGGTGTTGAGAAAATAAAAGATGATGAGATAAAAGTGAAAGATAGGAGTCGGAGCAGCGATGGTGATGGAGGCAAAGGAGGAGCTCGGATGACTAGGTAGTAAGAGGCGGAGAGCGTGAGAGTGGAGAAGAATTGTGTGGCAAAGAAACAGAGAGAGAAACAGATCTAAGAGATATTATCCGTTGATTGCATGCAGATTCGCATGCTTCATTTCTCCCTTTGGCTTTGTCTCTCTCTTTCGTTTTCTCTCACTAGATCCCTCTTTCATAAGCTTCTCTCAGGGAACATCAGGAAGAAAGAGCAATGGGGTTGGCATTCACCAAACTCTTCAGTAGACTTTTTGCCAAGAAAGATATGCGTATTCTGATGGTTGGTCTTGATGCAGCTGATAAGATAACCATATTGTACAAGCTCAAGCTGGGAGAGATTGCGACTACCATCCCTACCATTGGTTTCAATGTGGAGACTATTGAATACAAGAACATCAGCTTCACAGTTTGGGATGTTGGTGGCCAGGACAAGATTCGTCCATTGTGGATGCACGATTTTCAGAACGCGCAAGGTCTCATCTTTGTTGTTGATAGCAATGATAGAGATCGTATTGTGGAGGTAAGATATAAATTGCACAGGATGTTGAATGAAGATGATGAGCTCCGTGATGCTGGTATTTGCTAACAAACAAGATCTTCCAAATGCAATGAATGATGCTGGAATGCGCGCACGGTTGACCCATATGATTAAAAATTCGACCCGTCTCACGGATTGAGACCCGTGAGACGGTCTCACACAAGTTTTTGCCTATTCTCTTTTACCACCGAATTGCAATTTATTTCCTTCCTAATTCCTTCCTTCTAACCAAACATACCATTAGGGTTTATTTGGAAACCATAAAAATGACTTCTATGAAATATTTTCTAGAAAATGAGTTATTTTTCAGAAAACATGTTCATTTTAAGTATTTGGTTATATTCTAAAATACTGTCTTGGTGTGTTTGATCTATTTTTACCAAGATCCACCATACAAGACGAACGATATATAGACTTGGTCTTGTCATATATATAAAAGCACTTAGATGATAATACAATAATATTCTCAAAGATCGATTTAAAGTATAAACTAAAAGGGAGCAAGGAAAATGTCAAAACATTCCAGGGATCGGATACTAGACATATATACACCCTATAGAGGTCGGATTAATCTAGTAGATAGTCTCAATGCCTCATGCAAAAGTTAAAAGAAAAAACCACCTATTTCTATATTTGCATTAAAACTTAAATCGTCCTAATAAGACTGATTGATTCCTAGAATTTTTATAAATATGAAGAATAAAATAATGACATTTATTTATTATATTATATATTACATGATGGTGCAAATTTTGAGTGATACTATTTGCTATATGTATCTAAAAGAGATATGGAATGATTGCCTTCCTATCCTTGGGAAAGTGTTCAAACTTAGAGTGGTACCATCTTCTAGTGGCAACACTCCTCCCCATCAAATACAAAGTTGTCCCCAAAGTAAACATGAATGCATACCAAGTCTGAGAAATGCAGGAAATCCCAACAAAACCTAAGACCTCAAAAAGATAATGTGGGCACACCACAAGGTTGAACAGCCCTCCCTGGGGTATCTTGTATTGCTTCTCCCCCTCGGTTCTTAGGCTAGACAGCAAATAATGGTGGTACAAATTACCCAGTATTCCGATCAGAAAGATCCCGGCTCCGACGGTTTTCAGATCAACTTGGGGCTCTGGGAAGCCATGGGTGAGGTGCTGAGCATAAATCATGTTTGCAGTGGATATTAAGTAACTCAAGGATATTGCAATGGTTGCTTCTACATCCATGCTGCCACTGTATTTGTGAACAAATAATACCTGTCATGGGATGAAGTTGTGTGGGGTCATTATAGATTACATCACAGATTAGAATTATTAAACAAAAATGCCTTGAAAATTTTTGAATCTTTTTTTAGTGACAAGAAAAATATGTAGTGGTTTACACTTAATTAAGAAATTTTGTCTTGTAATTTTAGTTTGACAAAGAACCAATAACAGTAAAATAAGTCTAAATTATTGTTTATAATTGACTAACTTAAAATAATAATAAGCATGCCAATACACCATCTATGAGAGTAAAACTAGATAACTTTTGTAATTAATGGTCTAATCAACTTAAATGGGGTTAGAACAAATTTTGAATTTTTAACGACAAATTATACCATGAACAAATTAATGTTTCACACAATTGAACACACAAACTTTATAAATCAATTAAAAAACTCGGAAATATTAAAAGAAAGTAACATGTATGGACCTCAAAGACTCGCTTGAAGAAATGGATGGTAAGTGCAGCAGAGACCAAACAAAACCTGGAATCCTCATCTGGGACCATCCAAAATGAAGCAAAAAGGCCTGCAAGAAACGCAGGAGTGTACAGAATAACCATCCCACTTTTGCTTGAAATTTTAGCCTTATTCATGGCCGCAGAAGAAGATGATGAAGAAGTGGAGAACTTTGAATACTGCATATTCTTCCCTCTCGTCTCCTTCAACCCTGCGTTGCCCAGTGCCGCAAAGTTTATCACAGTCATGGCTGTGATGTATATAGAGGGGGGCGGTGGGTAAAGGAAACTTAATAATGTTGAAGGAATACCCATTCTTCTTCAATTCTTACCCCTTTCTCTCTCCTTATATATACATTTGTGTGGAAGGATATAATGGTTTAAGAGGCGGCAGGAAGGGCGGAAACAGGTGGCGGATCGGAAAGGCGAATTGCTGTGTTGGTTGAAGTGAATGGACGATATGATATATTTGGAGTTGTACGCGTAACGCGTGGCAACAAATTCGTCCACTAGACTTCTGTAGATATATATAGGTGCTGTTTGATAATACGCTATCTTTAATTTGCCATTAAAGACAAAGGGAAAATCATGCATCTTCCTTCTATTGTCAAATTTAATTGCTTAATTAGAAATGTTTGATGTTTAAGCTTTTTAACTTTTTTTTTTTTGGTACTTACAATATACGGAGTAGTATCTAATTTATTCATATATATTTTCTCAACCTACTGAAGGTCTGAAGCACAAAGAGTCAAATGCCCCCCACTAGGGGTGGCAAACTGAAGGAAAGAAATATCCAATTTTGAGTAAGGTTGTCAAGGATTTATTAGCTATTCTTCTTTCTACCATTGCTTCAGAATCTGCTTTCAGTACTAGTGGTAGATTGGTGTCACCTCATCATAGTAGACTTCATTAAGATATTTTAGAGGCATTAATGTGTTCTCAAAGTTGGTTGCTTGAAAGTAAAAAAATTTATTTCAACGAATTATTTTTAATTGATTATTCATTACTTTACTATACTAAAATAATATTTGGAGGCAATTGCATCTTGAAAGATTATGAAATTGGTGAAGATTTACTCCCTCCTCAAGAATTAGAAGCTTAGAGGTATTTATTAAATTATGTTGTTTAAAAGTTTAAACTATATATATATATATATATATATATATATATATATCATTACAATTTTATTATTCAAATTATTATTATTATTCAGGTTATTACTGAAGAATTACTACTTGAGCCTTGAGAAGTTGAGAGTTGAAAACATAGAATTGAGGATTTGAAGTTCATGTGTTTTGTTATGTACTTGTGTTTGGATTTTGGACTTTGAAACAATTTCAAGTGTTTGAAGTTTGAACATTTTATGATTATATACTTTTGTTTGAGAGTTGAAAGTCTAGAAACTTTGGATATTTGTAATTTTGTAGTAAGAGTTGGATATTTTAATTTTATTAATTTATATGTTTTGAATTTGGACTTTGAAAGTTTGAAAGTGTTTCTTTTAGTTTTATTAATCTATAATTTTGGACTTTGAAAGTTGAATATTATTTTCTTTTTTAAATTGACATAATTAAAAAACAAAATCCCCCTGGGATTCCTCGTCCCAGAAAAATCGTTGTGGGAACGGGAATGGGGAATAATTTCCCACCCCCGCCGGGAAACAAGGCGGAAACAGAGAATTGGGAGACAATTCGGGGACGGGGACAGAGACACCATTCACCGTCCCGCCTCGCCCCGTTGACATCCCTAGCCATTCACGAATAAAACCACCGGTGGTCGACCCCACATGCCACCACCATTAACCTCATCCACGCCGCCATTTTTAGTGCTAAGCCTTTTTTCTTTTAATTTTTATTTTTGTTGTTATTTTGAATTTGGACTTTGAAAGTGTTTCTTTTAGTTTTTTGGTATTATATTAATTTGTTGATTTGTGGTTATTTTTGGATTATTATTTCTATTTAATTTCAAAATTTGATAATTTTTTAGAAGAATTATTGCGATTAATAGTTAATGTGTATATACCTATGGGACAAATTTATTATTATTACTTTATTTCGAATGTTTGCTTATTTGTGGTTATTTGTATTGTTATATTCTAATATTGTGGATAAAAATATGTAGTATTTGTTCATACATACTTTTCTCAACCTATTTGACAGTAAGAATGTTACCAGAGTAATATTGATCAATAAGTCACCATAGTTGAGTACAAGAGTTTCAATATTAGATAGCGTGTAAGAAAAATTGAGCCCCCCTAGCTTGTTGCATGAGCTTCCTTTTATACTAACGACTATAGTAATGACGACCACAATAATGAGCAACGGCTCATCTCATAAGTGTCCAGCTCCTCAATAAATGTTGTTAGTTTCTTCGTAACGGTTCTTTGGTGAGGCGGACCCAAAGAACCGTTATTTCTTCCTAAGTGATGCATGCTTTAATGGGTTGGACGTACCGGGTCGGGTCCAGTACCTTGCCCAATCTGTCACCAGCCCCCCTACTCCCAAGTTTGAGAGTGTAGCCGAGTCAACTAGGGAGTAATAATAGTGTATTTTCGGGTGGTGAGTTTCAAAATTCAAAAAAGAAAAACCTTGAGCGACAATTAAAACGTTGGAGTCCCCAAGAAATTAATTGTACTGCCAATATTTTAGAAAACCTAAGTCCAGCATGAAAATCATCCATTCACACCATAGCAGAGTTTACGAATGTCATCAACTCCTATGCCGCCGGCCTCCATTCGCGCTCCGCCGACGGTGGACCACGATAATTACAATCCAAACTCCAAGACGCCATCTCTGACCAGCAAAGTTCAATAAGGGAAGGTGCTACACCCGTCGGACAAACTCCAATCACCGGAAAAAAGAACACAGCTCATCACCGAATGTTACCCCCATCGTCACGAACCATGCAACCATAAAAACAGTCGGAAAAATCACGGATATTAGAGATATTTGAGTAAGGTGATGAACCATCAACCATGGCCGAGGACCTATTCGACCATTATTTTTTATTTTATTTTGTTGTTCTTGCGCCCCTGAGGCGTGGGCGTGCCTCGGCATCAGGTGTAGGTGCCAAGGCGTCTTGACTAGTGGTGCTAAAGGCCTTCCACCAGATGCGGATTCAATATACTCCATGGTCAGGCATAAGTGTCACAGTTGAATAAGGATTCCCCTAAGGAACCCAAGAAGAAAAGCTCCCCAAGTCTTGGTTATTCATTCTGAGGCTAGATGTAGCTGGCTGGGAATTGATGTTTCCCCGAATATTTTGTAGGAATAAAGATTGTGCTATACTGATCATCAACACCGGGCCCATTGTTCAAATCAAAGTCGAGTCCTCTAGAACCACAATCATAACTAAAACCAAACACAAACCACCAAATTCATCGTAAACACAAACCACCAATTGCTGGTTGGTTTTTTTGTATTTTTTTTATTTGATTTCTTGCGCCCCGGAGGCGCGCCTCGGCACCAGGTGCCAAGGCCGAGGCGTTGGTTGCTGAGGCGCGGCCTCAGCCATAGTTGCTGAGGCGCGACCTCAGCTTTCTCTTTTGTCCCACCTACTTCTTTTGTCCCTAGTGCGGTCACTACGCAATTGGTGCTGGCACCAGGACACTTGTCATTGTTGAATGGCCTAGGTAGTCGCCCGGAGATCCATAGGTGGTACCGGTGTCCCGAGCTCTTACTATCCTCTGCTATAGTTGTTGTGGGTCGTGGTGTCTATGCTTGAGTTGATCTTGGAAGTCCACGGCTTAGATGGGAGCAGCGTTCACTAGGAGGGGAGCGCGGCCCCCATCGTGGTTGTTGTTGAGTTGGCTACGGAGATCACCATATCGGCGATGATTGTTGTTGATCTGACTACGGTTGGTGAGCTGCTCACGAAGGTCACCCGAGGGGTAAACATTGTTTACCTGACGAGAAGCATGAGAGCTGCTGGATCCAGATCGCGCCATTGATAGTGATGAGATGAACTGGGTGTTTTGTGATTTTGTGAATTTTGCCTGAGATCTTATCTCGGCTCTCAATGAAAGCACCAATGACGGTAAGAATGTTACCGGAGTAATATTGATCAATAAGTCACCATAGTTGAGTACAAGAATTTCAATATTAGATAGCGTGTAAGAAAAATTGAGCCCCCCTAACTTGTTGCATGAGCTTCCTTTTATACTAACGACTACAGTAATGACGACCACAATAATGAGCAACGGCTCCTCTCATAAGTGTCCATCTCCTTAATAAATGTTGTTAGTTTCTTCGTAACGGTTCTTTGATGAGGCGGACCCAATAAATGTTGTTAGTTTCTTCGTAACGGTTCTTTGATGAGGCCCAAAGAACCGTTATTTCTTCCTAAGTGATACATGCTTTAATGGGTTGGACGTACCGGGTCGGGTCCAGTACCTTGCCCAATTATCATGTCACTATTGAAGCACAAAGAGTCGAACTTGTGACCTCTCACTTAAGAGGGCCACAGCTATGCCGCTTGATCGACCACAAGGTCTATATATATATAGGGAAAATTGTAATTTATACCCTTCTATAATATATCAATTATCAATGTCAACCCTTAATTATTAGTGGTGTAAATGTTGCCCCTCAATTTTCAAAATGGTACATATATTGCCCTCCCATAGTATATGTATATATGTATGTGTGTATGTATGTATGTATATATGTATATGTATGTACGTACGTATATATGTATGCATAAACAATTTTTAAATAATATCACAATAATCCTCATCTTTGTACACCTGGAGCATGGATTGCAACTTACACATCACAATAAGAGTAATAATAGGACACAAGAAAGAGACCAGACAATCATTGTCTAATGTATGAACTCATTATGTCCAGACAATCATTGTTTAATGTAAGAACTAATGTAAGAACTTATTATGTTTTCCTTAAATAATATAGGCAAGTGAATATGAAACTACATGTTATAATAATAGATCCTGACCACTTACCAATAAGTGGTGAAAATGAATCTAAAAATTATTTTGTTTAATAAATGAGAACTACAAATTCTTTTCATAGCTTGCATTTTTCCCATCCAACACCCACAACTACTTTTTTTTTTTTTTTGTTTAAATTCAATATTGTCAAGGATAACTTCCACAAAACTTACATATTCATTTAACATACATGACAACTTACTTTAACAGGCTTGCCTTTGAAAGTTGTCAAAAATTTTCAAATAAGTTTACTCTTGTAGTATGATGATATCAATTTGAGTTGAGATTTTTAGATTCCATCTCCAATTGAAATGATGTACGTTTTGTAGTTGAAGTGAAACGATTTTTTTTTTTTTTTTATGGTCGGGATTATCCAAACAGGTCGTAGTTACTATCCATTAGGACCATTCTTCTTCTCTGACACACCCCTACTATTGTTGTGAAGGGCTTCCTCACAACAGGGGGAATTCCTCGTAATCAATTCATTCCCTATTAGTCTGAAGTGAAACGATGCGGGTTTGATTTTCTTCAAGTAAGCTTTCGAGTTTTAACATTGTAAACGTAACAGTGATCTTAACTTAAGTTTAATTTATTTGATTTCTTTTAAGGTTTCGAATTTAAACATTGTGAATGAAGTAATAAATTTAATTTGAGTAAATTTAATTTTCTTTAAAAAAGATCTCGACTTTGAATATATTATGAATGAAATAGTAAATATTATTGAAAACTTCCCATGTAAGGTTTTGCGGGAGTTCGCTTTCGGAAAAAAAAATGAAAAAGAAAGGATAAAAAGTGGAAAATGAAGGTACATATATGGAATTGTTAGGAAAGCTCAGTCCACATGAGATTGTCCTAAAATTTTAGGGTGAATAAATGAGGATAATGAGTAACTACACATAAAGGTAAGCAACAGCTGGATCATTCTGTCCATTTAATGAGTGGTATAAATACCCCATCTTCCTTTAAGAAGGAAAAAAAATTATGCAAATAAATTTATAAATTTTGTTTTACTAGCAGTTGTTAAATGTAATTTTAAAGAAGTTATTATATATTGCTAATAAAGTCAATAATTCAAAAAAAAAATATTGCATTTTATAGCGTACTATATACTCATTAAAAATTTAATCATATCTAACATTTTAATCTAGTAACATGTGTTTTCTTTCGACATATTTTCAATCTAACTACCTAAGCAATGTGCCCGTACGCTCATACGTACGTATGTCGCCATACATTGTGTTTGTATGTACAATTGTCCGATTGCCCCCTTTGAAAATAAAGGCAATCTATTCCAATGCTAAATTTTCTCTTTTTTCAGCACAATGGATTAAAAAAAAAAAGGTGAATGCTGATTCATTCCTATGAAACCTTACACCCCAAGTTCCTTAATTCCCTAAAATAAAAAATAAAAATAAAATCTTAACGTGAGCTTAATTCAAATTATGCAACATTATGTATGGATTGTGGATATGATAATGTTATATAATCTTGTTTTGTTCAAGTTATGCGATCAACTAACACTTATATATACTAAGAGAAGAATTATGGTCCAAGAAGTTGAAGGTGTGAAAAGGAAGCAAAATATTATTCCGTACTTAACAAAAGTCAACTAACAACATAAAAACAAACCACTCAAGCTACTTAAGATATCACATACAAAAAGGTAGGATGCTCTATTTACCCGTGTGAAGATCGCTTGCATCCAGGTAATGGGAGACACGTGTGTGGCCAAGAATAAAGACTAGCGGATGCCATACATTTGTCAACCATCTAAAAGATCCTTACAATAAATAAGGCACTATTAATTCCTCTTAAGACAACATTCTTTAGATCATTATAGCATCCCTAGTTTGGTTTCTTGACCTTTAACCCATACATTAGGGTTGGATTCCCACGACTACAATATTATTCCTACTCATCTACTTGGGCTATAACTTGTATTATTTATTTATTTATTAATTATTTGGGCAAGTATCTTAGGCTTTGTACGTACTTTTTGGGCCTAGCGCCCCGAACAATAATACTACTATTTTCCTACCCTCGCTTTGTACTTCTATACTCGGTTTATGGTGGATCCGCTCCCGACAAAACCATCATTGGCGCTGTTCGTGGGGAACGCTACAAAAAACACGTGTTCCTAGTTTCTGTCCATTTTACCCTTAACTTGTTCCCTTTATGCAATCAAACTTGAGATACGCAAAAATGGCCGAGTCACCAAACAAGCATTCCTAGAACCTACAAGAACACATTAGCCGGCAAGGCAAGGGTCGGTTCAGTTCGCGAGGGTCGATTCCCCACCCGGGGAATATGATTGATTCCCCATAAATACAGTATTATTCTTAGTCCTCTACTTGGACTTAGTGCCCCGAGCAATAATGCTACTATTTCCCCCCCCCCCCCCCCCCCCCCCCCCCCCCCCCCCCCCCCCCCCCCCCCCCCCCCCCCCCCCCCCCCCCCCCCCCCCCCCCCCCCCCCCCCCCCCCCCCCCCCCCCCCCCCCCCCCCCCCCCCCCCCCCCCCCCCCCCCCCCCCC
>NC_044920.1:3076451-3118132 GCF_003576645.1 Ipomoea triloba | reverse complement strand
CCCCCCCCCCCCTTCATTTTGTACTTTCATACTCGATTGATGGTGGACTCAGTCCCAAATAACCATTAAATAATAATAATAATAATTATTATTATTATTATTATATAAAATAATATACGTTAATGTGTGTGTATATGGAGTGTTCAAGTGAGAACATGTTTCAATGTAAAAAGTGAGGGCTGATGTGATCTATCTATTAAGATAGATTAATGATTGATTGTTGCTAGAAAATATTAGAAAAAATAATAGAGTTTATTTTATAAATATTACAAATTTAAAGTTTGCAACAATTGTAAATTTGATTCCGTGTATATTTTTACTAAAATTCTCAACCAATATATGAACCCTAATAGGGTGACTAAGATCAATTATATATATATATATATAGTCATGATCAGGTGTGGCCTGGTCATTAGGTGTGGCTGTGTGGCCTATTTTCAGTCATTAGATCATATCAACTCATCAAATCAACACGCAATATATATATGTTACAGAACACACCTTTCTACGTACTAAAACGCACTAGAGGACCGATAAAACACACCATTCCACGCAATATACCAAATGTGTCTATTCACTTAATTCATCAATATACTTAATAAAATACATCATTCTAGGTATTAAAATGTACCACAACGTGCCTCATATCAGATTATAAGCATACACTATTTACACATATTAGAAAACATGTGCTAGTTTTCAAAAAAAAAAGAAAAAAAAAGAAAACATGTGCTAAAATATGCACCATTATGCATATTAAAATGCACCACACTTATTAGAAACAAATGTGTTAAAATATACACCATTCAATGTTTTAAAATGCACCAGACGATGTATTAAAACACACCATTCCACAACACAGTTACACATCATTCTACGTATGAAAATGTACCAACGGATAGATTAAAACACACCATTCCACAACACAGTTAATGCCCCAACATACGTAATAAAACGCACCACAGCATGTATTCAACGCACCACACTATGTACTAAAATGCACCATTCCAATTCACGTAATATAAATACTAAAATTACCATAATAACCCCACTTAAACATACGCGAATTTCAGTAAGATTAATGAAATTGGACGGTGCAGATTAGGCCACATGACCGCACCGGAGCTCGCCGCCGTATTTGAACCAAAAAAAATATATATATATATATATATATATATATATATATATATATATATATATATATATATATATATATATATATATATAGAAATCCACTCAAATTCGGTGAGTACTCTACATGCTGTTGTGTGGCCTATTTTGAGCCATGGGATTCCTTTCATCCAACAAATTTAATTGATTTGAAAATTAAGCTTTGCAATTAGGCGGTGGAATATTTTGGTCATTTTATTTTCGTTTTACGTGCAACAAAAGGTGTTCAAAGCAAAACAAGTAGTCAAATTATGCACCATTTTCTAAATGAACATGCACCATAAGTGTTCATAAATGCACAATAATCAAATTATCCACCACAAAGTGCATGCAAATGCCTCGTAAGGGTTCAGAAATACACAATCATCAAACTAATTTTAACATTTAGTTCCAATTGGTTAAAAGTACAACAGAACTACAATAAATATACAACTATGTACACTCCAATGCCAGAGTCTGAAATACTAGGTGAACATTTCACCAAGTATTTAAAGCAGTACAGGTAGTTAAACTATGCAACATTATCTATATAAACATGCACCATAAGTGTTCATAAATGCACAATTGTCAAACTCATTTTAAGATTTAGTTGTCATTGTGTAAAAGCACAAGTGCAATAATGCATAACTATCCACACACAAATGCATCAAGAGTATGAATAATAATGAATCACAAATTATAAGTTTGTCTAATTTTCTACCCATATTTAAAGCATAACAAGTAATCATATTATACACCACTATGTGCATAAATATGCACTACAAGTGTTCAGATATGCATAAAGATTAGAGACTCTAATTGTAAAATGCACCACACTCAACTATCATCAATGCACCAATATGAATCCACAAATACATCAGAGTAGCGTTAATAATGCACCAATAACGCACATAAAGCACACAACAATATGATTTGCCCTATTCTGGTGCCCTATCACGACTCTACCCTTCCAGTTCACATGGTGGGAGAATGTGCACGAAAATATTGGAGAAGTCTTCAGGAATGTGATTCCTTGAATCTATCTAATCTAATGGCATGTAATTGATCACATGGGGTAGACAATCCGCAAATGATCAAGGCTATATAGTGTGTTTCCTCATCATTTAAAAAAACAAAAATGAGAATTTAAGAAAAAGAAGAAATGACAACGTAACTATCATGTAGTGTGATACATCTCAGTTATCAATCCAAATGAGTGGTCATAGATTTGAACCTCAGTGGTGAGAGCTTAAAATTTTTGAATTGAAAATGTGTGAGAATGTATAAAAATATAAAACATATATTATCATGTAAAGAATATGATTTATTATTTTTTTTTTTAAAAAAAAGGGAGGGGAAAGGACTATTGATGACGGGCAAGTACTTTTGTATATATGGATGATCCCATGTGAGCAATCTCGAAAGATGCATCCTTCCAACAATAAACTAGACAAGTATTTACCGACCTCTTGCCACCCCTCCTCTACTGGTTTTGCAGGCTTTCGGCTTAATTTGCTTCAATCACTTCTTTAAATAATTGTTTGAATTAATTAGGATTAAAGTGATACGATTAGAATGAATGGATCATATCGTTCTTCTTCTAACTATTTTTATCTTATTAATTAATGACAAAAGGCAAATATCACAAAAGCGGTTCTTTCTCAAATAGCTTAGAAGTTAAAATCTTTTTTCTTTTCTTCAATTCATAAATGAAATGGTATTTATACTACTTTTAACGAATGTTACAAGGAGTTGACTTTGTGTATTCATAAATCTTATATATAATTATGATGTGATTATGATATACGAATTAAGTACTTATTGTCCCTACAAATGCTTGATTTTAAAGAGTGGACATGACCGCCCATATCAACTATACATGTTAACTTTTATCCTAGTATGGACACATATTTTTAAGTTGTTCCTTTTCTCTTCTCGTTTGTTAAATTGGGCTAACTTAGTGATATATATTATTTAATTCTAATACATTATATACACATTGTATGCAGATAATAAAAATTACTTATTATCTAACTTAATAATTAATTTGCTTCTCTTAAATAATCAACACCTAATCACACATGAGGTTCATTTGTCACCTTCTGCACTCATTAGTTCCCCTTCAAATTTTATAAGAACAATTATATCTTTAAACAATATAAATTAGTTACAGATAAAAGAAATTATATATTCAAAATAGGAAAAATACTTGGTGGACTCTCATTTTATACTCCCAACTTATATTTTCTCTTACAAGTTCTTGATGTAGACATTTTTCTATGGACCCACGTAACGAAAAATAACTAATCCTTATTTGTCACATTAGAGAGTAGAAGTAAGGGGCAGAATTTAAGAGTATGCATAGTAGAACTATTCAAAATATAGGTTCTACTACATGTACTTCATATTTCTACTCCTTTGACAATGAATGATTAGTTATTTTCATCATGTGGGTCCCAATGAAAATGTCAACATCAAAATTTTGTGAGATAAGAGTAAAATTTGTATTTTCCTACAACCTTACATCTACTTTTAAAAAAAAAAGGTTAACCTCAAAATGTTTTTTAAAGACAAGTAAAACTTACATCCACTATCGGATGGTACGTACGGAATAAATCATACTAATAAGAATACCATATGCGACAAACTCACCTAAGAGGATGTTAGCAAGAATTGTACTCGTGATATTCTGATATAAGAATCATGCATGTTTCACTTTCTCAGTCACCCTTTTAAAAGAATCAACTTTTATTATTATTCCAACCATGTAAATTAATAATACATACAATAAAAAATAGAATTACTCTTAGAAATTAAAAATATATACTCTTTGATATGAAACACTTAACATTACTTAATTAATCGCAATACATCACATCAAAATGAATATTTTTAATCTCAAAATACTTATATATAGCACTTACTATTTTTGGGTGACGATGAAACTCGTAGTCACTACTTGAAGGTATGCATTAGGTAAATTGAATAAATTCTGTCTTGTGACCTAACCAACAAAGAACTCCCAAAAAATAAACCAGCATAGGTTGTCTATTAATTGACTCAAATCAAGAATGACAAATAAGTTATTCATAAAGGAAGTCAAACTTAAAAGTTTAAAGTTATTAAGTCAATTGTATGATTAATTTGACTAAAATTACCTCAATTTGACTAAAATTACCTCAATACTTATTAAAATGTAGGATTCGAGGTTGGGCTTAATCTAACACCCTCACCCCCTAAACCTCAGTTGTACTCCAATTAATTGTTAATTCACATATTATCCTCCTATTCACGTAGCGTCAAACTGAATTAAGAATAGAATTATTCGCAACAACTAAACTAGGTTATCCCATTCTTGTACTTAGATTCCCCTAGTGTCCTGTTGCCATAAAGCTAAGATTCTTCGTGCAATGTGATGATTTTTTAATATATTAAGTATTACGTAGTATAACTTAACCTAAATTAATCTTAATTCTTCAGAATCCTTGTCTAAGTACGGGTAAATCGCTAGTGATTCATTCTGTCTCTAAGTTTTCACCCTTGTCTATACATTTTATGCACAATGAGTCTTTATTTCGTCTAATCTATTAATGTATCTTAATTACTTTAAAATGATTTATCAAACCAATTGAGCTACCCACGCGGGACATTTGCAATTTTGATTATCATCAAAAAGCCCATTCCTTCCCTTTCCCTTTCCTTTACCCCTTTGGTGGTTGAACTTTTTCTCTGTACACTCATAATCTCACCAGCCTTTCACACACACACACAAAAGTGAAATCTGCTTCTTCATTAATTCTCTCTTCTTCTTCTTTTTTTGTTTTCTCCCAAGAATCCTAGGATTTGGGGCAAGCTAATTAAGGTTGGAGTTTGATGTGGTTGTTGTTGTTGTTGATCCAGTGGATGAAAAGATGAAATCTTTGAGCAGCATAGGGCTAGCTTTGAGTGTGATCTTTGGGTGTCTTTTGATTGCTCTTCTTGCAGAGTTATACTACCTGTTATGGTGGAAGAAGAGGATCACAAGAAGAGGGATTGAAGATGGGCCAGGCAAGGAAATTTTCTACTTTTTCTGTGGCAAAAAACCATCTTCTTCTTCATCTTCTTCTTCTTCTTGTTCTGGAAACTCTGCAATGAAACCCCAGGAGATTTGTTCCAGAAATACCCTTGTCCATGAACCTCAGCCTCAGGTGCAGAGCCCCCATGGGGATGAAAGCATGGAGGTTGAGCTTTTGAGACTCTCTGGTCCTCCAAGGTTTCTGTTCACAATCAAGGAAGAGACAAAGGAGGATTTGGAGTCATCAGAGGATGGGAAATCCAAGAGCAGAAAAGGGTCAAGAACCAGAAGCCTAAGTGATGTTCTTGAGACTCCATTTTTGACCCCTATTGCTTCTCCCCCATATTTCACCCCACCCCTCACTCCTCTCATCAACCCTTTCTTTGAATCCACCACAGATTTTGAGTTCTCCAGTAAGCCTTCTCCCCCTCCAACTTTTAAGTTCTTGAGAGATGCAGAGGAGAAGCTTCACAGAAGCAGAATCTTGGAGGAAAAAACCCAGAGATTGGTCAAGAAAAAGGAAGCTTCAGCTTCATCTTCTCATGTTTCAGACAAAGAATTAGCCCAGATTTCACCACCATTCCTTTCTGCTCAGGAGAATGCCAAGTTCAGATTCTCTCCCTCACCATTTTCAGCTAGAGATGAGGAGAATAATGGCTCATTCATTACACTTATCTTTCCGAGAACCAGAGAGGAACAACATGGTAATAATAATAATAATCTCAGTGTTGTTTCACACTACCCTTCAAGCTCTTCCCAAGTTCTTCCTTTGGCTACTTCCCCTCCTGCTCCACATTCACCATTATCAAGGCTCAGACCCCTCCACACCAGAAGCTTCACCAGATGAATCATTCCTTTCATCAGATTAGTGAGGAGTAATTTTCTTGATTAGCTCTTTTTTACTTTTGTTTGGATTTCCCTCCCTCTTTATTTCTTTTTGTTCGAGAGAAACTGTAATCACTACTTTAGGTGTGTACCAGGTACTGGGTAAATTCTGTTTTGTGATCCTAGCATGTAAAGAAATACAAGGAAAAAGACCAGACTAAGTTGCTCATAACTGATAATGAAATTTGAACTCCTAACCTTTTGATCAAAATTTGTATCTTTGGTCATATTGGTGGGGTTGCTGAGACTAAATTGTTCATAGTTAACTGGCTCAAATTAAGTAGGTTGATATTCAAACTCATGACCTTATAATTACAAATTTGTATTTTTAGTATCTTGATTGAGATTCCTTAATTTCCCTAGCTCTTGACCATGGGGCAAATGGGAATTTTGATCGGGTAGGTGGGGTGGGGTGTTTGGGGTGGGTGGGGAGGGGGGAAGAGGGGACAACATTCTATGCAGACTGCTAACTCTGCTAATGATGTCTCCATGGCTGTGCTGTACACCTGTAATCATCCTTGTAGGTGATCAGAGCACTGACTGCTGCTGACTCAGAAATTATATTCCACCAATAAAACACAAAAATCCTAAATCACATGAATTACTGTATTTGTTTTTCTTGGTATGAATGAGAATTATTAATTTAGTCCATTTTAGTGTTTTTTCACTTTGCTCTAGCAATCTTGTCTCTGTAAAATTTCCATCCATTTTTTTTTTAACTTTTCTTGAAATTGCTTTCTTATGCAATGAAAGTTTTAACCTCTCATTATCCCTCAAAGTACAAGCATACCCTTCTTTTACGATATATCCTATTATGTGATCTAACTTATAGCAGAGTAGTTAATTCACGAACACCAAATGAATATAAAAAGTTCTTGAGAAAATTAGACTTTTGATTATTGAATTATTCGTCTTTTCGAATTTTGGTCCTTGTCTATCAATTTGTGCAACTCTAATCTCTCAATTGTCCACAATGTTGCACATTCAATTCCCGACATAATTAACAAACATGAACCAAATATTCAAAAGGAGAATAATTTTGGGATAAAAAATTTCTCGTTATGCAACGTTAGAATGTAAATATATAGGATGGTGGCATCCTTTGAGGTCCTATCTAACACGAACATGACTAGAGAAACTTATAGTTAGACAAAAAAGAATACGAAGGAAGTAATTTTAAGATGGAGAAATAGAAGTTTTCATAAAATGGTAATTGTAAGAAGAGTAAAAAATGGGGAAGAAAATTATTCTTTTGACCAATTTTGTTTGACTATGTTTTTTGGTGTGATAATTCTGCAATCCACATTAATGACCAAAGTATGGTGTATAATCAATGTATCAATTATATTATATCATTCATTGAAATATGTACCATCCAATTAACTAATAAAGATTCCCACTTTTCAATCTTTGAATGAAATATGCATTAATCATTCAATTCACTTCTGTAACATCTTTGGTAGTGTTTTACCACATAGTAAAATAGATTTGGGATGTGACAAGAATGAATGAGGTTTTAAGTGTACTATGGATGGCTGTTTTATGACAATTATGCCCTTGGCTTGTTAGTTAAATTATAGTTGACTCAAGTTTATTTTTAATTATCAACTTTTAAAGATATTTTATTTTAATTATTACTAGGCATCTATTAGTAAGTGTGATTCTGCAACGTACCCACATTAATGATCAAAGGATGGTTTATCCATGTTAGACAAATGTACCTAAGCCACTCGCTATTTATCACTCTCTAATATTTAAAATATTTATTAACTCGCAAATTCATCAATTAAAATAAAAAGTTTTCCCTTTTTAAACTGTGTATAGTCTCAATGTATCAATTACTCATTCGTTGAAAAATGATTAGTCAAATTACTGCAACAGAAATTCTAATTTACAAATTTGATTATTGACAATGCTTTCTCGATTGAGTCTATTGCACAAAGTTTTTTTAGTGTGATTTTCCTCTTTTGTGTGATTTGCAAGTTATTATACATGAATATGAATGACCTACTTTATGTATACTCTCAAATAGTAATTACAAATTTCTCTCTATCACTTAAAAAAAAATTTCCAACTTTTCAATCTTTGAATGAAATATACATTAATCATTATATAAACTTTTAAAATATCTTTGGTACTATTTTACCCACTAGTAAAAAAATAGAAGATATGACTGATGATACTTAAGTGTACTATGAATGGTTGTATAGTGCTAGCTAGCTAGTTATGGCCTTGGGTTGTTATTACTAGATCAAAAGCAAAAATGTCATTATAGATGGTCTAAAAGTGAAACAAATTCTTTTAACTTGTTAAAATAATTTCTCACAACAATGTCACCCAGCAAAATGTCCATGATACACGGGGAGGGCACGTAAGGTCATTCCACCTTTGGTCCTGAGTGCCCATAATCTTAATTAGTCAGAAAATTCGTTGCCTTTCTTATGCTCTCTACAAATTAAGCATGTTCAATCCTCACATCCCAATCTCTCTCTAGCCATTTATGGCACTCCCAAATTATGTCCCGAACTGATCCCAGAATTCAGCCATCCCATTAATCCAGTTCACCACCTCCCTTGAGTCACAACTTTTAAACACATAGATAAATTATTAAAAGTGCATTTACTAATAAGAGAAATTCTCTATTTTACTTGAGAAATGAAAAGGAAAAAAAAAAATATTGCCAGTCACTATAAAATGGTTCCATGTCAAAATTATAGTCTTGACTTGTTGCTTGAGCTGTCGGGACGAAAAGTTAGGGTGTCAATTTTCACCCCAAAAAAAAATAAAATAAAAAATTGAGCTGCGTTTGGTTCATGGGTTGACATACTAGAAATAAGAATCAAAATCATAGTTATTGTTTGGTTGATAACTTTTAAAACACAACTATAAAATTTGATTATCCAGAGATAAAAGACTCAAATAGGACGAAAAATAAAAACAATGGACAAAAATAGGACATTTCAAAAATTGGTACAAAAATGTGAAAAACTACTTTGCCAATGCGTTTGGTGTCAGTCTGTCAGACCCGGTCAAACACAAACGCATGTGGGACTTGCATATCTCGAGATACGCAAGTCCCACTTACGTATCTCGAGATATGCAAGTCCCACTTGCGTTTTTTTTGGCGACCAAACTGGTCGCCTTCTCGCGACCAGTTTGGTCGTCGGCTTCTCCGATGAAGGAGAACCAGTGACCAGTTTGGTCACCGGCTTCTCATTCGCACGCACTGTAGAAGCCGACAACCAAACTAGTCACTGGGGAGCAAGCGACCAGTTTGGTCTCCGGCTTCTACAATGCGAAGGAGAAGCCAGCGACCAAACTGGTCGCCGATTCTCCTTCATCGGAGAAGCCGATAAGGTGACCAGTTTGGTCACCATAAAAAAAACACAAGTCTATCTCAAGATAATCAAGTTCCACATGCTTTTGACCGGTTCCGACACCAAAGGCATTTGGCAAAGTAGTTTTTCACATTTTTGTACCAATTTTTGGAATGTCCTATTTTTGCCCATTATTTTTATTATGGTCCTATTTGTGTCTTTTCCCGTACCCTTCAATTAAAAAACACATTCCCTAATTAAAAAGGGTATCATTCTATCTTATATTGGTAATTTGATTTTTAAGTTTGGATTAGTACTTTTAAATTTTTGTTTTAATTTTTTGTTCATATTGTTGTTTTGGATGTCATTATATTAGGATTAATTGCATGATTTTTTGTTTTTGTATTTGTCATACATAACCAAACATCAATATTGGAAATCATTCCAATTTCACCATACTACCAAACATGCAAAATACTTTCACAAAAATCTATTACCATTACCGAATATTTGATTCTCATCCCAACTCCGATTCCAATGTGCAAACCAAACACACCCTCGATGTCAGCCAATAATATGATGCTGCTGGCAGATTTAGCCAAAGTCATAGCTAGTTTTTGTTTGTATTCAGTAATTTATTAGCACTATATTGTAAGAGGTGCAAGAAGAAAAGAAAGGCAGAAGAGAACAAGAGAGAGTACAAGTAAGAAGTTGAAGATGGAAAGGATTTTTGATGTGATAATTTTTGGCGTTTAGAGGAAAGTAAAACACTCACCCGTGATCCATTATTATCACCTCTCCTCCACTTGCATAAACTCTGCTGCAGCCTGCAGGCTGAAAGCCAATAAATATCCCATAATATATATATATGGACCTTGAAGAATCATTTGGTCTTTTGGCAATATTTATATATATAAAGGTTTTTCTTGGTGGTGGGGGTAATGGTGATCGAGGATCAATGGTTGCCTGCTTGGGAATGTGCCATGCCCTTAGCTTGTTCACGTGCTGCAATTTATTATTAGTGAACGAGTGGAGTTGTATATAAATGATTTGGTGTGGGGTCTAGTAGTTAAGTGTGTGCAATTCACCGAAATTTTTCGGTTAACCGACCGAACCGAAAAATTTCAGTTAACCATTAACCGAACCGAAAAATTCGGTTCGGTTAATGGTTAAAGGAATCTTGAAATTTCGGTTAACGGTTAATTCGGTTCGGAAGGTCGGTTAACCGAATTAACCAAACGGTTAACCAAATTTATATATATATAGATAAATAATTAAATATAAATACTAAATACTAATTAGATTGAAGATTTGAAGTTATGGATGTTTGAATATTTGAAGTTATGGATGATTTGTATTTTATTTTAATTGGATTTATTATTTTAGGTGTTATTTTTAGAATTTTATATTTTAGGTTAAAAAATTTCGGTTAATCGGTTAACCGACCGATTAACCGAAAAAATTTTCGGTTCGGTTAATTCGGTAACACATACTTCGGTTCGGTTAACGGTTAAAGGTTTTAAAATTTCGGTTAATTCGGTTCGGTTAAAACGGTTCGGTTAACCGAACGGTTAACCGAATGCACACCCCTACTAGTAGTGTGTATATATTGTAGTTTATTTTTGGATCATAAAGAGGGAGGGGCTTCAAAGTAAATGCATAGTAATAGTTTTTTTTTTTTTGAATAGTAGTGACTCTATTACAATGCAGTATCTGTTTATAATTACCTATTGAAACTCGAACCCACTCTCTTCCATATGAGATTTGGGTTGAGCATTTTATGCACAGAAATACACACTTTCAATTCATATAAAGTCTCATAACTAAATTGACGTACTCAATTTACTTTTTCATGAGTCTAAGGGTGGAGTTATATATGGAGCTCAGGATATAATCAAGAAGCTCGTTGAATGTATGGCAAGTAACACGCCCATGGATCGACTGTACGCCAAGATACTTGCCCAAGTCGTTAGTTCTGTTAATCTACAAACGACTAGCAAGGCATTAGCAAAGTCGGGATTAACCTTTTTAGAGAAATAAACCTAGGACTTAGCATAGCTAATATTTTTACCAGAAACCACCCAAAATCGGTGAAGACTATCATGTATCGTCTCAAAAGCCTCGGAGAACAAAACCATATCATCTGCAAAACAAAGATAAGATAGGATTGGGCTGGTAGGCGTCAACCTAATACCTTTCCATTATCCCGAATGGACTTTTAAAGAAATCAATTGGCACAATTTCTCGAGACACAAGACAAAAATTGCCGGAGACATTGCGCCTCCTTGGCGTATCTCCCTCTTCGGGCGGAAATGCTGAAGACATTCCCCATTCCAAGAGATGGACATGCGAGGGGTTTGGATGCAATTCATAAGGAGCGTAATCCAGTTCGGGTTGAAACTGATTTCCCTTAGAGTTTATTCAATAAAAGGCCAAGATAGGCAAGCATAGGCTTTTTCAAAATCCAACTTGACAGCCATATAACCTTGAATCCCTATTTTGGTACGCATTGAGTGCATTACTTCTTGATAGATAATAACATTATCAAAAATTTGCCTGCCCGGGACAAAAGAACTCAAGAACGGGCCCACAAGTTTTGGAAGAATGACCCTCAACCTATTAGTGACTATTTTAGTGATAATCTTGTAGCTTACATTGCAGAGACTGATTGGACCAAATTTTTTAATTGTCTCTGGAAATTTTATCTTTGGAATAAGAGCTAAGATAGTTTCATTCAATTCCGCAAGAAATGTGCCAGTTTCGACTGCATTCTTTACCAGCTCAAAGATACTGCCACTAACAATGCCCCACATTCGTTAGTAAAACGCTGCGTGGAAACCGTCTGGACCCGGAGCCTTGAATGGTGCCATAGCCGATAGAGCAGAATGAATCTCATCCTTTGTAACAGCTCTGTTGAATTCTTCCCAGTCTTGTGTCGAAATAAAGTTTCGTGCTTTTCGAATGGCCGTGGCAGCGTGATAATATGCAGTATTCCTAGCTCACTAATCATAGTTTCATTGATGTTGTTAAGACTACGTGGAAGCTGGATCAGGACGTATATAATAATGTTTCCCGGATGCATGGGAAATGCCCTCACTTGTTGGAATAGGATTGTGTTCAGCAATATTTACCACCGGAAGAAGAAAGTTTTGGTTTGTCTTCAGTGGATTCAAAACCGTCTCTCTGTTAATTATCATGGAGGTCTAGTCAAGCTCGAGCGAAATTTGACAGAGGAATACCACGATATCCTTTATCAAGAAGAACTTATGTGCTTCCAGCGCTCTAGGGAAGATTGGATTGCTAACAACAACAACATCTACTCTATCTTTGTACTAGTGTCATATTCCAATTAATTCATTTTTCTTAAAAAAAAAATGAACCATAAATTTTGTTTTGTTTTTTTTTTCATCCAATAAAATTAACATATTTAGAATAAATTTTACTCCTAAAAGAAAAATTATCTCTTTTTTCTGTGAGATGATAAAACTCACAGTTATTACTTGAAAGTGTTCACTAGATAAATTCTATCTCTTGTGTATTAGTCTGTAAATCGCACATGAGTGGTAACTTATACCAAAAAGATGTTGTGTGGCATTTAAATACGAGAACCATATCACATCCACTTAGCCACTCCTTCAAGTCAAAATTATCATTTTCACATAAACAATCAGATAGAAAGATAGGCAACATATTTATTTTTCCATCAAATAATTGAGTATAACTAGACGTGATCACGGTTCAGTTCGGGTTTTGAACCAACGGTTTACGGTTATAGAAAATGGCAAACTAGAATTGACAGTTCCAGTTTGAATTTTTTTTTAAAAAAAAATTATTTTTTATTTTTAAAATAATCTAAAGTTAACAATTAAGTTTTTAATTTTTTTTATAAAATGGTTATTTTTAATATTTAAACTTTAAAGTTAAACTAAAAAAATAATTTTGGACTTAGCACTTAGTTAATTTCCCAATATTAAAATACTTATCTTATCAAAATTTCAATAAGAATCAAAATCCATATAATTCTCTTACCTTGTTCTTTGTTGTATTTTGTAAAAGCCACTGACTTCCTATTCAATAACATTTTTTGTTTGATTTAAAATCGAAAACAACCAATTCCGAACCAAAAGAGACAGTTTTAATTCTCAATTGCATCAAACTGAAATCAAAATCTTTTATTTTCAAAAAAAAAAATCAAAATCTTTTGAGTTCTTGTTCCGATTCAATTTAAATCGGACGGTTGAAATCAAACCGTGATTGTCCCTAAATATAACTACAAGTCTACAAATATACAAGTACCCCGATAACCCGAACCCGAGTCCGGAGCTGAAAACCCCAGCAAAACCCTGATCTGAAACCCTTCTGTAGCAAGGAGGAGAGAGTGAGAGACTTTCCTTTCTTCACTTTTCTGGCGCTTTGGTGTTTCTCCTCCTTTAATCCGCCATTTCAACAAACACCTGCTGTGCAACTTTGTAAAACGGGCCACAAATGGCGAAAGTAACCAAATCGTCTGTTCTGACTTTAGCTGAGAAATGCAAGGTAAAGACGTCTTAAAGGTTCATTCTTTCCCTATTTTGTTTTACCTTGTGAGAATTCTAACTTTAATTTGTGTGTTTTTGCAGAAAATATTAGCATCAAATTGGCAAGGTAACCTTAACACCATTAAAGCTGATGCTAAGGGAAGGTAATTTAGAATGTATCTGCTGTATAACTGATATTAATTCTGCATTATCATGTTGTGGGATAAATTTGAGCTATGAAGCAATACTCTTTTAACTTCATATATATGTTATTTAAAAATTTTTCAGCAAACAGGATATACACAGTTCGAAAGTTAAGTACTTTGTCAAGAAAGGGAAACCATACATATGGGTACCCGAGAAGGACTTGCATAATGTGGTATGTTTTTTGTCTTCTCGTGGAATAGACTGTATTGACTGATCATTATTGACTGTGGAAGTGTGGATATACAAAACTACTTGCTTTAACCACTTGTCACCCTTAGTACTCAATGTCGAAGCAATTCTGGGTTGTTTCATGTGAATTCATTTGTTAGGTATAGTGTACTTGGTATCACGTACTGCAGACTTAGTTTGCCACTTTGAATGTGTTGGATCTATAACTGAGATTGAGAACTGAGATTTCCTTATTAATTAACCTATTCTAGTGGTAAAATTAGTTTAGTAATCTAGACGACGATCTAACTGAAAAGGGCATCTTTTAAAAAGTTGCCAATGTGTAAAATTTTGGTTTTGGACACAAGTTGGTGTGAAGGGGAAGCAACTATGTATACGTGATACAATACGCTGAATATAAGGAGAAAAAAATGTATTCATCCATATGCTCCTGCTAGGCTGCTACTATCAAATGATTTAGCCTGCTATGTCCTCTGATAAATTGCATGCCTTCATAGTTTTGACACTTGGCTTTTCTCTCTTTGCAAGTGTGCTTCATGTTAACAATCTTAGATTTCAATAAGAAGTTTACTTCTGACAATTAGACTTATCTCTATGAGTTTCTTAGGTATGGAGTCGTCCTTTGAGGGGCATAACTTTTTCCTTTTTAATAAGAAGAGCATAATTTTTACATAAAATGAGGGGATGCTATGAGATTAAAGGGTAATGTAGTAGAGTTTATCATCTCTGACTTCTCAAAATTCTGGTTCCTTTGGCATGCAACTTTAAAAGGCTGCTCACTGATGTCTTGATAATGACCTCAAAAGGATCCGTCCCTCACACATCATTTTTCACTTCTGCTGTTTGTTATCCCAAATGATTTATTGTTTTCTGCATTTCTGCACTCCAAACTGCCAAATTGGTATTTATGTCACTTTCTGCTCTGTATTAGAGAGTAATCTATACAGCAAGAACCCACAAATTAATGCTAATTCGGGATAACAATTATATGAAATGACTTGTGGATGATATCAATTAAAAATTATGATACGAATCATATTAATCCAGTTTTCTTTTTTCACAAGTTAGCACATACCTGAGGAAGTTGAGTTTCTTTTTTGTGCAGAACACAATCATTGATGAGCGTGGTTCTTTCTCAGTAACGGCTCCTTTCCCTGGCCCACTTGCGAATCTGTTTATGTCGATAAAAAGGGTCTCTTTCCTTGAATAGCTGATTCTGATAACATTTTGTTGGCTTATTTCCTGATCTATAATGTGTGGATGTGCAATTTCTTGGTGAAATTTTGTTTCAAACTAAGAAAAACGCTTTGTCATATATACAGCTGCCAACTCGAGTTGCTCTGATGGGTGATGCCGTGCCTCTTAAAGATAAAAAGGTTGTACACAATATCTCACTTAATAGATTAGTTAACCGCTTCATTGTGAACTGTGTAATTTGGCAGTACTGCTTTAATTTCTTTCTTCTTTTCTAGAAATCAATTGTTTGTGGACTCTTTATTACTCTAAATTTCATTTTCAATAATTACTATTTTAAAAAGTCATTCCTGGTTTACCCATGCCTAATAGTTTTCCCCTCCTGCATGCAAATACGATTTGCTAAGCAGAGTTTAACCTATCTTTCAATACTGTAGAATGTGATAAGCACGTTCTATTGAATCAAGGAGACATTGGACAAATTATCTTGTTATGGGAAGAGGTATTATTATCTTACTCTGTCTTCTTCTTGACCGCAGGCTGAATTGGCTGCAGATACCCTTAGGGAGATTACATCATTGGAGCGTAAAACAATAAAGGATTCAAGTTATTCAGTTTCTGCTATATTGAGTACATCTTGTCTCAGTTATACCTCCCGTAGTGACAACCTCCAGGAGTTACTTGATGAGAATAACAAATATACTGTGTACAAATTTAATATAAGGTATCAAGTTCTCAGTTATGCCTTGTTATAGCACATATTTTCTTGGCAATGGTGTTGCAAGGGAATAATCATTTTTTAGACTCCCCTTACTCCTTAGTGGCTCTGCAACTAAATCTGGCCTGGCAACTTAATTATAACTTTTGGGGGGAGCTCATAAAATATAAGCATGAGCTAATACATAAGCTTATGTGCTCTGCAGTTCTTGCATGTATATTGACAGCAATGGAGGTAACCATGAAGTGGTTCTAGAGGATATTGAAGCATCAAAGGCAGATCCTTTATGTAAGCTCCTAGCTCCTGTAGTGGTTATGCATAAATAATTGTTAAAAAGCATAACAATGTTTATGCTTGGCATTTTCACTTTACATGATATGTTTATTATCTTCAGCGCCTTTCTGTACAAGCCTGATTGATGGAATTAATAGAAGTGAGATGAGGCGCAGAGCTTTAATCCTCTTCTGTATGACGCACTTGAATGAAAATGCCAAGGTAATTCTGCCAATGAGTTATTAGTTTGATTGCAATTGCACTCTTCTTTTTGGGTTTCCTGTTGGCATAGTAGTGGACAGATATGTGCGAATTATGTCTTGTCTTCATTGTTAGATAACTTAGATTAAATTGCTTCCTATAGAGCCATGTATGAATGCATAGAGAGAGAGAGAGAGAGAGAGAGAAAATATTCTTATTTCTTAGCTTGAAGTTGAGTTGGATGTAAATTCCATCTCACACTTGTCACTTCCTTTTCTCCTCTATCTTGTCAAACCAGGGAGGGGAGGAAATCCTTTCGGATGCGATGAAATACATAATGAAGTGAATCCATGCTGGCATAAGTTAACTTATCTGTGATTTTTTGTGAAGGATGCTTTTCTGCTTTCAATAGACCGAAAAGGAATTGATGTGCTGGGAAAAGTTCTGGGTCCAGTCCAGGGTGATGGGTCTTGTGAGTACCGGTGGAAGGAGTTCAGAATTGCGCTCAAGAAAGAGGCAGCCGATGTAGAAACATTCTGTCATCAGCTAGTTGAAATGGAAGAGGAAGCACTCAAGAGCATGTCTAGTTTTACGGGCCTATGATCAATACTTTTGCATGGCACATGGGTCGTTACTGAAGCCGCAGATGAAAGTAAGATGCAAAAAGTTAAAATAGACTCTAGCTAAAGTAAAATTGAAGTTAGGAAATATTTGTACATTATATATCTGGTGTGGTTGCTATGAAAGAAATGCGTATTTTATTCAAAAGGGTGCTACATTGTTGTAGGAGCATTTAATATTGGATTTATTTTTGGTGTAAACTGAGATATTTCGGGTTGGATCCACCCAACTAATCCCCGTAGGCATGAGAGCTGGTCTAAGAGCAATTGTTACTTGTGAAAATTGAACCTGGATTTTGTCCCAAGAACCATCTCACAAAGATGCTTAGTTGCCACCTGAACTACTCATCCTTTTGGTCATTTAATATTGGATTATGCTATAGAGATTATGCTATATTCCTCTTTTGTAAAAGAAAAAAAAAAGTATAGTGGAATTGGTTAATTCATGGTAGGTGAAAAATTTTGATCATGTAGCTTTATTTATTATTATGGAGTAATATTTTTGTTCCCGAAGTAGTGAATTCACTCTTGCTTGACTTGAAAAATAAGGTAGAGTATTAAATGCAGTATTCTGAGGGATGTTGTGGTTGGAGGGTAAAATCAATCAGTTTTCTTGTTGCATACACATTATGGAACAAAATGCAGCTGTTACAAGACTCAACTGAAAAAGGTAGACATTATTTGATATTTGCGTGACTTCCTGGCATTCATTATTTAAGTGTTTGAACAATGAATACCAATTTCAAACGACTGAAAGCAAAACAGCCATTTTAGAAGTCAGAAAATTGTTTCAATGCAAAGACAACTACAAAGAAACTAGGCAAAAAATGGCAAAGACTCACAATGTCCGAACCTAGAACCAACAGAACACCACCATTAATCAACTTCTTCGATCTTGGGACCTGCGCCGCCTGCAGCAGCAGCGGCAGCTCCTGGAGGTACATCAGCATTCATGCCAGGAGGCATATTAGCACCACCACCAACTCCCTGGTACATCTTGGCAATAATGGGGTTGCAAATGCCCTCCAGCTCCTTCATCTTATCATCAAACTCATCCACTTCTGCCAGTTGATTCGCATCCAACCACTGGATGGTCTGGTCGATAGCGTTTTCTATTTTCTTCCTATCAGCATCACTGAGCTTGGAGCTGATCTTTTCGTCTTTGATTGTGTTTCTCATATTGTAGGCGTAGTTCTCCAAGCTATTTTTGGCTTCCACCTTTTTCTTGTGATCCTCATCCTCAGCTTTGTACTTCTCAGCTTCCTGAACCATCTTCTCGATTTCATCCTTGGACAGCCTTCCCTTGTCATTTGTGATGGTGATCTTATTCTTCTGCCCAGTCGTTTTATCCTCCGCTGACACATTCAGGATGCCATTGGCATCGATATCAAAACAGACAGTGATCTGAGGGACACCTCTCGGGGCGGGGGGAATGCCAGAGAGTTCAAATTTACCCAGCAAGTTGTTATCTCTGGTCCTTGTTCTCTCTCCCTCAAACACTTGGATTAACACTCCAGGCTGGTTGTCAGAGTAGGTTGAGAACACTTGTTCCTTCTTTGTGGGTATGGTAGTATTCCTTGGAATGAGAACAGTCATAACACCTCCTGCAGTCTCCAGACCCAGGGAAAGTGGGGTAACATCCAAAAGCAGAAGGTCTTGAACCTTCTCATTCCCCTCACCACTCAAGATTGCTGCTTGTACAGCCGCACCATAAGCAACAGCCTCGTCGGGGTTAATGCTCTTGCAGAGGTCCTTGCCGTTGAAGAAGTCTTGCAACAATTGCTGGACCTTGGGAATCCTAGTTGATCCACCGACTAGCACAATTTCATGTACAGTGCTCTTATCCATTTTGGCATCTCTCAAACACTTCTCAACAGGCTCCATGCATTTCCTGAACAGATCCATGTTCAACTCCTCAAAACGGGCACGGGTGATGGTAGAGTAAAAATCAATGCCCTCGTAAAGAGAATCAATTTCAATAGTTGTCTGGGCAGTGGATGAGAGAGTCCTCTTAGCCCTTTCACAAGAAGTTCTTAGCCTTCTAAGGGCTCTAGGATTTCCAGTTATGTCTTTCTTGTTCTTCCTCTTGAACTCTTGAACAAAATGGTTCACCATTCTGTTATCAAAGTCCTCTCCACCAAGGTGAGTGTCACCAGCAGTGGCCTTCACCTCAAAGATACCTTCTTCAATGGTGAGAAGTGAGACATCAAAAGTACCACCACCGAGATCGAAGATAAGCACGTTCTTCTCACCCACATTGGTTGCCTTCTTGTCAAGGCCATAGGCAATGGCAGCAGCAGTGGGCTCGTTGATGATACGCATCACATTGAGGCCAGCAATTGTGCCGGCATCCTTGGTAGCTTGACGCTGAGAGTCATTGAAGTAGGCAGGGACAGTAACAACAGCATTCTTCATTGTTGACCCAAGGAAGGCCTCTGCTATCTCCTTCATTTTGATAAGAACCATTGAGGAGATCTCCTCAGCCGCGAATTGCTTCTCCTCGCTCTTGTAGTTGACCACAATCATAGGCTTCTCACCAGGTCCAGAAACAACCTTGAAAGGCCAGAGTTTCATGTCACTCTGGACTGATGGATCACTGATTCTCCTGCCAATCAAGCGCTTTGCATCTATCATAAAAAAAACACACACACACACTAACCACGTTATTTCTTTCTATAAATAATCCAAAGCGCAAATACATAAAACCATTGTACTAACAAACAACCATAGATGAGAAAAGTTATCATATATTCCCTGCATTACAAGATCAAAGCAACAAAATCCTTCATCCAATACCCAATACATCCACGAACAAGCCTATTTAATTAGAGTCAGTCTACAAACTTGGCCTATACAAGACCATTAGCAGATAATATATATATATATATATATATATATATATATATATATAAACACATAATAAGCTAATAAGCACTTTAAAAAGCTTAAACATCGACCTATTAGTGATGAAATCACAAACGTTCACCCAGGCAGTGGGACTTGCGCGACGAAATTAAATATTTGGCGACAGTTTATTACAGACTTACAGCATACTCTGAATTTTTTAGTTAGTGTATGAATCCATCAAATCTTCAACCATGTACGTATAACAAAAAAAAAAGAGGCAAATATTCATTTTCCAGGCAGATAACCAAGGCAATTTACAGAATTACAGTTATGAAGGAATTTGGGGCGAGATTGTACCAATTAAGGTCTTTAAAAAGCTTAAACATCCACTTATTAGTGACAAAATCATAAACGTTCACCCTGGCCGTAGGAGTGTAGGACTTGCGCGACGGAATTAAATATTTGGCGACAGTTTATTACAGCATACTTAAATACTCTGTATTTCTTTAGTTAGTGTATGGATCCATCAAATCTTCAACGTTGTACGTAAAACTCAGAGAAAACACGCAAATATTCATTTACCAGGGAAATTTACAGTAAGGAAGGAATATTGTGCGAGATCGTACCGAAAACGGTGTTCGTCGGGTTCATGGCGACCTGGTTCTTAGCAGCGTCGCCGATGAGACGCTCGGAATCAGTGAAAGCCACATAAGACGGAGTCGTCCGGTTGCCCTGGTCATTAGCGATGATCTCCACGCGGTCATGCTGCCAAATGCCGACGCACGAGTAGGTCGTCCCGAGGTCGATTCCGATCGCCGATCCTTCACCTTTTCCGGCCATTGTGGTTGCTCTGATTGAGAAATTTTTCACAGAAGAGATCTGGAGAAGTTAGGAAGGGAACTTGAAGTCGAGAAGAGGTCGGAGTGAGAAGAGAGAGTCTCCAGCTTTTCTGTTGAGAAGAGAGGAGAACGGAGCTGAGTGGCGCCAATTTATTTGTATTCAGTTGGGGACGGTTTCAAACTTCAAAGTTCCAGAATCTTCTGGAGACCCAAAGGGTCATATGGTAATTTGGTGAGCTGAAATTACAAAAACAAAAAAAAAAGTATAACTCTAATCCATTTTAAGATTATTTTTGTATAAATAAGTTTGATATTGGAGTTCATAAAAAACTTATAAAAATTCCACAATTAGATATGCCATTATACACAATTCAATAAAAATTTAAAGTATTGTTAATCCTGTGTAAATTTGTTGACAAAGCATACTTGGTTAATTTGTTGACAAAACATAATTTGTTGATTAATAAACATTAGTTTTAACCATTTTTTGTTGCCAATATATTAATTTATCTTCTACTATTTTCAAAAAAAATTATCTTCTAACTTTTAAATTTTTAAAAGTTCATAACGATAATTCGTTAGCAAAGAACTTTATATCTAATGTGTCATGAAGTATTAGATTCAAAATAGAAACAGAACACAACAAAAGAGAAAAATTATATTTTGAATCCCAAGTTTATATTTGTTGCGTATAATGTCAGTAATGACTTTTTATTACATTAATATGAAAAATGAAAAATAAGTTATAAATCACTAAATCAGCTAGGTAATTTGTAGATAGTAAAATAACAAAATTACAATATTGGTTGAATTGTAAGCCACCTTTTATCAAGCATAAAACTTCTATTTATACCAATTGACTCAATTTGTCGTGTAGTTTCAACTAATAAAAATTTAACTCAAGACAATTACAAATTGTACAACCTGAAAGAGGTCATTAAGTGAGTGGAACACGATTATCTTATCTTGATCAAGTCAATTGCACATAATGTTTCTAATATAATTTACTTCTCTGGTATGATTCACGAGTTATAATGATATGTCCATTGCTGAAATATTGTTAAATAAAAATAAAAAATTCCCTACTTTTTTTTGCTTAACATTTATAAAATTAATTAACTAAGTTTTTTTAATAAAAAAAATTTTATATAAAATACTCGGTAATAGTGTACATGTATTACATGTGTGTGTATATATATATACTTTAATAAGAGCAATGATACCCCCGACTTGGCACTCAATTCTGTACATTCGGACTGCATCTTCATCCGACGGCTCAGATTTCATCTCCCATTCCAGAATCCGGTTTACGTTCCCCCACAACCTTATACATACACGCACAAACCCGTAGAGAGAGAGAAGAAGAAGAAGAAGAAGAAGAAGAAGAGCAACAAAAGCTCCCATCATCATCATCATCCTCTGTTTCTCCTCTCCATTCCCGCTCTCTCTCTCTCTCTTTCTCTCTTCGATCTCGAGGGTTCCCAAAGGTAATCTCATTTTCAATCCGTGGATCCATTCATCGATCTGTTTGTTTGTTTGTATTATGTTTTTTTAATGAAAAAGATTGTTCTTTGGTGGAAGAATTGTATGATTGTAGAACGTTTTGAAAATTTGGGATCTTCATGCAGCGTTTTTCATTTTCATTTTTAAGGTAGATTCGTGGGTTGTGTTTTTCTTGATGCAATTTTATATTGGTTTGGTAGTGTTTTGAATTGTACGAGATTAGGCGGAATCGGTGGACTGTTGCGTTTTACTTACAATTTGATATTGTTTCGCTTTCTTCTCTTATATTCTCAATGGTTGTGGGGCTCTGGGGCAATGTGAAGATGATTCTTTTATTACTCGGGTGTTTGTAGATTGAATAATTTGAAATTGGAACATTGCTAATAATTATGACAGATTGAGTTGTTTTATTCAATCGGTGATGATTAGATCAGATTGAGATTCCATTCTCCATGAAAGATTGGATTGTTCATTTCAGTGCTCTCTTATACTTCTTTGATCTGCTACATTCTCTTGAATCTTTACTTATCACGTTGCATTGCATTAATTTATATAGATTAATAGATTAATGCGTTGTAATAGTTCATTTCCTGTGTGAATCTGTGATGGGCGAGAAGATCACTCTGATCCATCCCTGACAATAATGATATAAAGAATATGTTTTTGGGTGACAAGGATAACCTGCAGCCACCACTCGAGGGTGTGCATCGGGTAAATCTGACTTTTGTCACCCTATCCGTCAAAGGACCAGAATGAGGTAAATCAGCCTAGTCTGCTGACTGTCTCAAACCAAGAAGGCCAATAGGCTACCCCCGCTAGGAGTCACAGAACCTTGTGGAAGTCAACAGTCCGACCATCTTGGTTGGGGTTGCCCCCATATGAGGGATATTTTTGATAATAGGAAATCTTTGTTTTATAATAGAGACTAGAGAGATAAATGTTGGAAATGAATGGCTATCTATCTTTGTGTAATTATTATTATAAAGTTTCATTTTCGCAGGAGGTAGCAAAAGATGGCCGATGGGGAGGATGTTCAACCACTTGTCTGTGACAATGGAACTGGAATGGTTAAGGTACCTGTTTGACTTTTGGGGGAGTGTTGGTTCGGCTATTACAAAGTTGATAAACTGTCATTTTGTGTAGTCAATAGTCATGGTGTGCTAGCTATTTGTACGGTTATCTCCCTTTGATCATTTGTTATTCATTTTAATGACTAGGCTGGGTTTGCTGGAGATGATGCTCCACGAGCTGTGTTCCCTAGCATTGTTGGCCGCCCCCGTCACACTGGTGTCATGGTGGGTATGGGTCAAAAAGATGCATATGTGGGAGATGAAGCTCAGTCAAAGCGAGGTATCTTAACCTTGAAATACCCAATTGAGCATGGTATTGTTAACAACTGGGATGATATGGAGAAGATATGGCATCACACATTCTATAACGAGCTTCGTGTTGCCCCTGAGGAGCACCCTGTCCTCCTTACTGAAGCACCTCTCAACCCTAAGGCTAATCGTGAAAAAATGACTCAAATCATGTTTGAGACATTCAACACCCCAGCTATGTATGTTGCTATCCAAGCCGTTCTCTCTCTGTATGCTAGTGGCCGTACCACTGGTAAGAATTTTCCTTTTTATAAAAAAATAAATAAATAAAATAATCAGTTGGTTCATTTGAGTGAATGGATGATACAAATCTTACATGGGTAAATCTTGCCTTGTGAGAATCGAAACTCAACAGCAAACATTTTTTTTTGCAACCCAATTTAAGGAAAAGTGAAGGGGGCTAATCTTATGATATATTCTGAGTTTGATTTTGAAGCTGCTGGCTCACTTTCTTCACAGGTATTGTGTTGGACTCTGGTGATGGTGTGAGTCACACTGTCCCCATCTATGAAGGTTATGCCCTTCCACACGCAATCCTTCGTCTGGACTTGGCTGGCCGTGACCTCACCGACAATTTGATGAAGATACTCACGGAGCGTGGTTACTCGTTCACCACTTCAGCCGAGCGTGAAATTGTGCGAGACATGAAAGAAAAGCTTTCGTACATAGCTCTTGATTACGAGCAGGAGCTCGAAACTTCAAAGACCAGCTCTTCTGTGGAGAAGAGCTATGAGCTTCCTGATGGACAGGTGATCACCATCGGTAATGAGCGTTTCCGTTGCCCTGAAGTCCTTTTCCAACCTTCAATGATCGGGATGGAAGCTGCAGGGATCCACGAGACCACATACAACTCTATCATGAAATGTGACGTGGATATTAGGAAGGACCTCTACGGGAACATTGTACTGAGCGGTGGCACTACCATGTTCGGCGGGATTGCTGATAGAATGAGCAAGGAAATCACTGCGTTGGCCCCTAGCAGCATGAAGATCAAGGTGGTGGCACCACCCGAGAGGAAATATAGTGTTTGGATCGGTGGGTCTATCTTGGCCTCACTCAGCACCTTCCAACAGGTCTCTTGCTCTCTCTCTCCCTCTCTCAATCTCATGCAGAAAGTTAACGTGACTATAATAATCTGAATTCTTTCTGCTATTACTTGAGACACACTATTTATTTCATTTTGTTTGTTCATTACAGATGTGGATTGCCAAGGCAGAGTATGATGAATCTGGTCCATCAATTGTGCACCGAAAGTGCTTCTAGTTTTCTCGAAGCGCAACGGATGGTGCTGGAGGCGAAATTTCTTTACTTCTTTCCTACCGGGTCAGGAGTTGAGCTTGCAACCTTAAATTTTTTTGTTATTTTCTTTTAAATTTTCGTGTACTTGTTCTGTCTGGTCGTTCTATGTATGGACGGTGAGAAGGCTGAGAGTTCACTCTGTTCCAATTCTTATATTTTTGTTGGTTTAGAAGTTTTATCCATTCCTCGAATCCCCCTTTTTTTGTTTCCTTTTATAAATTCTTTGCAAGGGCTCTGTTCTACTTATTATTCATTCATAAATTAATATGAATATTTCCTTTGAATTAGTGTTCATGAGATAATTTTTTGGTTTCTACCTGCTGTTAACTGTGTTGTGAGTTTACCAAATATTGTTGCAGATTTAGGGATTACTCTTCATTGAGGCTTAGGCTATCTTTATCCTCGATACTAAATTTATAGTACATATAAACATTCATTGTAACTGAGTCAGTAGTACTTAAATTTAAAAAAAAAAAAAAATTATAGTACATACAAACACTCACCCACTTTCTATTGAACATATAACATAGGCAAAAGGGTCAAATAGGCCCATGTATTATTATTGATTATTCATCTAGCACCATGAACTAAAATATGGTTCATCTAGGTCATTATACTCCTAATTATTTTTCATCTAGCATTTTTAGCCTATTTCTAACAAGTAACCCATCTAATTTGATCACATGGAAAAATAAAATTAGAAAAAATGATGACATGTTATTTATATGGATGTTGTGGATGATTTCTACCATATTTCATTAATGAAAAAAATAATTTCTTGCAATGAAATAGGGTAGAAATCAAAATTGTTATATAAAGTTTTAACTATATGAGTGTATGTATAGCGGGACATTCACTATCGTTCGGCAATGAGATTTCATGGAAATCGATATATGAAAATTAAATTATTTTTATAATAACTTAAGATATATTGTATTGGGTAAATTTTATTTTATTTTAAAAATAAATTAATATTTTTGAATTTTTGGATAATTGAATAACTTAAGATATTGTATTTTTGATGATTTTCTTGGAAAGAAATAGGGTAGAAATCAAAGTTGTTATATAAAGTTTCAACTACAGTGTACTGTGTATGTATAGCGGAGTGTGCGCTATATGTATAGCGGGGTATTCAGTGTCGACAATGAGATTCCATGAAAATTGATATATAAAAATTAAATTATTTTTTAAAAATAATAAAATTTACCCAATATAATATCTTAAGTTATTATATTTAATTTTAATATATCGATTTTCATGGACTTTCATTGACGAACAACTTTGAATATCCCACTATACATACACAGTTGTGCAGTACACTGTAATTAAAACATTATATAACAACTTTGATTTCTACCCTATTTCATTGCAAGAAATCATTTTCTTCATTAATGAAATAGGATAAAATCATCCAAAACATTCATATAAATAACATGTCATCATTTTTTATTATTTTATTTTTCCATGTCAACAAATTAGATGGGTTACTTGTTAGAAATGAGCTAAAAATGCCAGATGAAAAATAATTAGGAGTATAATGACTTAGATGGACCATATTTTAGTTCATGGTGCTGGATGAACAATCAGTGTTAGTACATGGGTCTATTTGACCCTTTTGCCTATAACATATATAAATATAAACTAGTTTTATACGCGCATTGCGTGAATGTGTTAATGCCCAATGTTTATATTTAAATAAATATTTGAAAGTATATTAATGCAAGATTATATAGGAGAAGTTTATACTGGGTAATTGAATGTCAAATGTAGCGGATAACAGCGGGGCTCGAGAATTGATGTGTATTCGAATCATAGGAGCTAGCAATCGTCGATATGCTCATATTGGTGACATTATTGTTACTGTTATCAAAGAAGCAGTACCTAATATGCCCCTAGAAAGATCCGAAGTAGTAATTGTGTGTACCTGTAAAGAACTCAAACGTGACAACAGTATGATAATACGATATGATGAAAATGCCGCAGTTGTTATTGATCAAGAAGGAAATCCAAAAGGAACTAGAATTTTGGGTGCAATCGCCCGGGAGTTGAGACAATGAAATTTGACTAAAATTGAATTTTTTTATTTAAATATCTAACTCAAAGTATATGAATCTAAGATAATATAGAAAATTCATTATAATTATTACTAAAATAAATGTTTGCAACCTTGTAAAATCGATAGTCTAAATAAATAGTACTCTTAATTTGAATTTTTCTAAGTATTCTTAATTCTCTTTTGAGTAACATTGTCATTGTCTTCATCTTTACTATTTGTTCTCTTCCTTTTTGTTGGTAGTGTGTTATTTGCAATTCGGATATTGTTGGTAGCATAGATGACAACGTCATGCAATGAGATTATGATATAGGAGCTTTGGACTTTCCTTTAGGTGTTCTGTTTGGGGTTCATTTAGTTCAACCATTATTGTTGAATAAGTTATTGTGGATAAAAAAATCCATAGTTTAAGAAAAAAGATTAAATTAATTAATACAAATTTGAAAATTTAAAATATTATGTATTCCAAATATATTAAAAGGTAGTTTCTCGCTTCAATTTGCTGGGTAATGGGTTATTTGAGTACTTTCATTGTCAACAAATCTCCAAGTAGTTAATATGATTAGTTTCAAACTATTCTTTTTATTTTGGGAAAAGTGTCAAATTGGCCCCCTAAGTGGGGTGGATAGTGCAATTAGGCCCTCTAACTGAAAAAAGCTCCATTCAAGCCCCCTAAACCGACAAAAAAGTGCAATTGAGTCCTAAATGACTTGTTTATCAGGTTACTACTCCTTGGACTGAAATTAAGTGCAAAACTTTGTAATTTGTATCACATTTGGTCATAATGTCAAATTAATTTGTATTCTATAAATAATTTTAATACTTTTTAATTTTTTTAAACAAAAAAAAACCAAAAAAAAAAAAAACAAAAGTCGGCAATCCTAACTGGGGACTGCCGACTTTTTTTTTTTTCAAAAATTTTATTTAAATAAATGTTTTTATATTATTAAAAAAGTTTTGTAAAATTATTTTAAATAATTTTAAAAAAAAACAAAAATAAGAAAATTACATTTTTCGTCTCTAAAGGAGAAGTGAACACAAAAGAACGAAAAATGCAATGCCAACATATTCGTCCGTGAGTTATACTAAAATTGTAAATTTCGTCCCTAATGTTTTATTAATAAAGACACAAAAAGTGCAACATCAATTATAACTTAGGAACGAAAAATGCGTATGATCAACACTTAGGGACGAATTCTACAAATTAATTTGACAGTAGGACCAAATTATTAAACGGCCGGTGGCTGTTTTTAATTTTTTTTAAATTTTTTAATTTATAATAAATAATATTTTTAATAAATAAAAATATTTTTTTGAACTGAAATAAATAAAAATATTTATTTTGAAAAATAAAATAAAAAATGAAAAGTGTCAAATTAGGCCCCTAAACTGGGTGGATAGTGCAATTTGGCCCCTCTAACTGAATTTGACGTGATAAACAAGTCATTTAGGACTAAATTGCACTTTTTTGCCGGTTTAGGAGGCTTGAATGGAGCTTTTTTTAGTTAGGGGGCCTAATTGCACTATCCATCCGACTTAGGGGGCCAATTTGACACTTTTCTCTTTTATTTTTTTTCATGGTATTAAAGAAATACATATGTATCATTTTTTGGTGTAACTACTAATTTATTTAATTCAATAAGAGTTAAATAGAGTGAGAAACTTAATTATGTCAAATTTGATTGAGATGAGGTTCGAATCTAAGACCTTTCTTATAGAAATTAATGGGTAAGTTAAAAGTTAACGGAGTATTAACGGAGAAGAGAATATTTAATGGAAAACTTAACGGATAATCATAAAAGTAAGGTTAAATTAGGTAATCTCTATTAATAATATTAATCTAAATTATTTTAACTATCGATTTGATTAAATAATTCATCTGAGCCATTCATTTGATTAAATAATTTGACCGCCATTTTTTCTACCCATTTTAGGCCTAACTCTCTTTGGCTCTTATTAGTATAGTAGATAGTAGATATAAATGTGTAATCCAACTTGAAGACTATGGTCTTCACACGTATAAACATAAATGTGTAATCCAATTCTACAAAACTTAATACAGTAATAAGTTTGCCTATTCCTCAAATTATTTGGTATCAATAATTTTGTCAAGGATGGATTAAAGTGGTTTTTTCAAATTTAGTCTTCAACAAATAATTTTATCACGTTTTTTAAAAACTTATCAAAATTCACTTTATGTGTAATCTTGTATGATCTATTACGATTGTATATTTCATGCTATCTCTATATAATTGACACTAATACTTTCCTTGTGCGGTGCACGATTACAATTTAAAATATTTTTATATTATGTTATGGTTATAAATTGTGGCGATGGTCTCTGTGTGATCATGGCTACCCGTTCGTCTGATCTATCGCAAATGGTGGAGAACTGGATATTCGTCTACAGACTATATACCTTCACAGCTGGTGGAGACCTCAAGGTAGAAGAAGGCAACAGTCGCTCTTAATTCAAGGCAGATTGAATTCTCATTTGCAATGTTGTTATTTTATTGAATGAATGAGAATTCTCCGGATTTTCCCTTGGCACTCTCAATTACTGTTTTACTTGTTTAGACATTTTCTCTCCCTGCGCCCGATCACCTTTGCGGAACATCCTTTGTAATCGACGATCACCGGGATTAACTACCGAAGAAAGCTTTATTTACAACAATATTAAGATTATTATAATTTGTATAAAAGGGCTCAATTAAAGTTGACTTTACAATTTAATGAGGTGGCGTGTTTTGGTTCACCGCTGTTGTATAGCACTTATACAAGGACGGGGTATAAATATTTTCTCTTTCGGTAAACAACGTATACGGTTGATTCATACTAATCAAATCGCTGTAAGAATGATATAAATAGTTAAATTTGACTCCGTGAATGACAAGCCCGTCTAGCTCAGTTGGTAGAGCGCAAGGCTCTTAACCTTGTGGTCGTGGGTTCGAGCCCCACGGTGGGCGTTTACATTTTCTTCAACTTTTTATGTTATAACCCATGGCATATAGCCCACTCAACCTCCGATGGCTCCGAAATTACACAAATAACCTAAGTAAAAATCAAAATAACTACAATGGAAGAATTGAGGGATCACAATCACACTTTTTCAAAATCTAATATTATCTAATAATAATAAACACTGCAAATTAAATTTATTCAAAAATTTGGAGAAAATAACTATTTTATGGAACAAAATGATCTCTCCTTTTCTCTCTATATTTTTTTTAATCTTATGTTTGCAAACATAATTACAAAGGTTAGTACGTTGCTTCTAATATAGCACTAATTACAAACAAAGAGGAAGATTGATTCCCACCTTCATTCAGCATATATGCAATTTTATGTGTTCATTGGCTAATGTTACTTGTATTAGTAACAAAAATATTCATACAAATATTAGTTAATTCACAAAGAACAATGAATATTTTATATGAAAGAATAACAAAAGTATTCATACAAATATTAGTTTTTTGAGTACTCATACAAATATTAGTTAATTCACAAATAATCATTGAATATTTTATATGAAAGATAATTAATAATGCATGTTATGAATTAGAAAATTACTTCTTTTTTTTTTTTCTATTAAATTTACCTCGTGTTCATCTCTCAAAATCGATCTACATTTTTTTGGTACGTACCAAGCTAAATACTAGGTATATGTTGTCTGGAGGTGTGTTCGTAATATCCTCCCTGTGCGTGATGTTCTATGTGCTAGAGGAGTCCAGGCTGTTGGGGGCTGTTGTCTATGTTCTGCGGCTTCTGAGACTACGCTTCATCTTTTTTACGAATGCCCAATGACGACCCAGCTGTGGAGTGATGTGGGTTTCAATCATGGAGGATCTTTGATGCGAATGGTTGAATATTTTTTACTGGATCCCGATATGGTAAAATCAATAGAAATGGCTGCTAAATTCTGGGTCATTTGGACGACGTGGAATGACAGATTATGGAATGACAAATCATGGCTTATTGATGAGATGAAGCATCATGTTTAGTCGTTGGTGGCCTCTTGGCAGCATGCATATTCTCTTACTGCTTCCTTGTCGCATAACATGATGCCTGGTTTGCAAACTGAGATGGCCTGGTTGGTGTACGCCTCCCGAAGGAATGTTAAAATGCAATGTAGATGCTGATTCGCATGTTGATAGTTTGGGATTTGGAGCCGTGGTAAGAGATCACTTGGGGAAAGTTTATCACAACTTATAATGGTCATTTGCAATGTTTTCGAGATCCATACTTGGCCGAGACGATGGCGGTGAAGGAGGCGTTTACTTGGCTTAAGAATCGCAACATGAATAATGTCACTGTGGAAACTGACTTTTTAAATTTCTGCATTAGTTTTAATTCCGATTATAGAGACTTTTCGTATGTGGGTGTTCTCATCAAGCAATGTCGTTCAATTGCTAGTGACATTGAAAATGATGTTGTTCACCATGTCAAGAAGTCAGCGAATTATGTAGCTCATGTGCTTGCACGTGTGACTGATTCTCTTTATGTCCTAGGGTTTGGGATTCCTCCCCACCTTTGTGTATTTTTGAATTGGTTGTTATTTAATTTAAGGTTGATTCGTTGTTTTTCAAAAAATAAAAAATAAAAAATACTAGGTCTGTGCCTATTTCTAAAAACCTACATTTTTAATAGTTTCGTCACATTTTTGAAAAACTCATCAAAATCATGAACTAAACTTAATATTAATCTTTTGTGTTCAATGCTCACTTTTATGTAATCTTGCCTTGTCTCTTGCATTGCACAAAAATGTCTCTTACATTGCACAAAAATGTCTCTTACATTGCACACAAATGTCTCTTACTTTGCACAAACGTTGCTCTCGATTATTTGGTTGGATTACAAAATTACATATTTCATGCTATCTCAATATCTCAATGCAACTGACATTTACTAGACAAAGGACAATCATGTAATATATATGTTGTATTAATATGTTGTATTAATGAATGCAAAACTTCCATTTGTATTGTGAACTTGAAATTAATACATATTGCTATTCTATAATGTTTTGGTTGTTGGATTGTTTTTTTATATCTCCATTCTTTTCCTTTCCTCTCAACAATTTTGTGATTAGGCAAATCTCAAATATTTTAGTCAAAGAATTGTTTGTGATTGCATTAAGTACAACTGTCATCAATAAATTGTTATTATTATGACTACTTGACTAAGTAAGCGGTTACTGTAAAATTTGAAACTACTTTCTTTAAGTTTAGATATGTTTTTTCAAATACAAAGTATTATTATTATTATTATTTAATGTATACTATTTTAAGTTTCAAGAAACTTTTACAGTACTTTTTTAAATATTAATTACACTCACTTTAGGATAAGAGTACACAATAAATTATTTAGCATGCTTGTTTGCACGATCATTTTTGAATTATACCTAGCAACTTAACTTTTTGATGAGACAAATAATAATTGTTCTTATTATCATTATTTCAATTTGTTGTTACTCTCTCTCAAGTTTAATGATAATGGCTTTTAGCGCTTATGTTTTGTGCATTTTAATCCACAATATTCCAAATATGTTAAAATGCAATATTGTTTACTGAAAGTGGGGTTTATAAAGTTGAAAGTTAGAACCAAAAAAAAAAAAAAGAATTATAAGTAAAAGTATCAGCACTATAAACAAGAAATCAAAAGTAAAATAAATTTTAGAAAAAAGTACACTTTTCGTCCCTAAGTTATAGGGTAATTGTAGAATTCATCCCTAAGTGTTGATCATACTCATTTTGCATCCCTAAGTTATCATTGATGTTGCACTTTTTGTCTATTTACTAATAAAACATTAGGGACGAATTTTGAAATTTTAGTATAACTCAAGAACGCAAAGTGAGCACGGAATGACGAAAAGTGCAACACCAATGATAACTTAGGAACAAAAAGTGAGCTATGACCAACACTCAAGGAGAATTCTACAATTATCTTATAATTTAAGGATGAAAATTGCAATTTTTCCTAAATTTTATTTAATATTTTTAAAATCTATTAGTTATTTAAATATTTGAATTCATAATATTAATGTGGTCCAGTTCACCCACATGTATCTTAATATTTTTAAAAACTTGCAGCAGGCGGGTACTTGTTCCCAGGCCCACCCATCATCATGAGTACGTTGAGTTGGAACTGTCGTAGCTTGGGCAATCCACGTCAGTTTGCAAAGTAGTAGACCTTGTGTCTAGTAAGATGCTCGATTTTGTCTTCCTCATAAAAACCAAGGTGAGGAGGATTCATGTTGAGCGTTTGCGTGTAAAGCGTGGTCGTTGGCGCAATCCTGCTCTCGGCCAGTGGAGCTTTTGTTGATGCTTTCAACGGCCCAATCCATGGGTGCTTCTCACCTCTCATGGCAGAGTCTATAGCATGTAAGGAGGTCCTTTCTTGGCTTAAGGAACGAAGACTTGATCATCTGGTGCTCCACACCGATTGCACGAACCTTCAACGACTACTTACATCGGCACACAACGAACTTTATCTTACATTGCTTTTTCCACTGAAGCCTCAAGGGCTATTATGTCGTCTTTTACTCAATGTTCAGTAAGTTTTGTCTCTAGATCTGATCTACTAATCTAGGTGCACATGCTCTTACTTCTTTGGCCTATTCTTAGGCTGACTTTTTGTATTGAGATTTTATCCCGCCTGACACTATTACTGCTTTGATTTAATATACCGTTATTGGTTGACTTTAAAAAAAAATTAAAATTGTATATAAGAAATATAATTAATTATATTTAGTAATTGTTGATAAATAATTAAGCTAGGTAATAGCAACAGTCAAATAATAAAGAAAAACTTTTAATACAAAGATTTTTTGTTCTTAATATAAAATGATTATACTTGTCACACTCATTGCGTGGGAGAGGCTAACGGGCAAATTATACCATGGACGAGGGTCTACTTTGAATTGTAAATTCCAGTTCAAAAATAATTTTTATGTTATGTATCTATAGTTGACATATTATATACCTGTTGTTGACAGTTTCTATACATGTAGATATCATATTATGTGTCAGTAATTATCAAGTTATTTGTTTACACGTACAGAAACTGTTAACTGTTATGTACAGAATGTATTAATTGAAGGTACATAATTTTTGTATCAAGATTCACAATACAATATGAATCATGGTCTATGATATAAGAATTGGAGACTGACTTACTTGGGTGAGAGCTAGGGGTGGGCACGGGTCGGGTTCAAGTTCGACCTAAGGGCAAAATTAAAATCTGAAATATTTCAGGGGTGAATTAATCACAACCGAACTCGAACCAAAATACATATAAATAATTTCGGATTCTGGTTAACTAAGTCGGGTTGGGTTCGGGTTCGGATCCGAAAACCCAAAATATGAATTCTGAGCAATTTGCTTAACTATTTTCACTGTGTTAACAAATTAAACTTAACAAATTCATTGTATTAACAGATGTTTCAATAAAGATCAAATTGAATTCACACGGTAAACATATTGTTTCTTCACAATTCATAATTTACAAATTACAAGTTCAAAAAGTCCAAAGTTCACAATTCCAAGGACTTACAAATACATAAAGTTCATATATAGTTCAAAATTCACACTTTACGTGATTTGCTCATCAAAAAGTCCAAAGTTCATAATTTACAAATTATGACTTTACATATTGATCCTCCACAAAAGTTACAAGGACTTCATCTGCAAATTCAAATTTAGAATACAAAATGCACATTCTAAATTTCACAAGTTTCTTTGTTCTCCAGTTCCATCTTCAACAAAAAGAAAACAAAAATTAGAAAAAATAATAAATCAATTACTCACTATTTAAATTTATAAGAATCGTAATTCATAAATATTTACCTTCTTTAAAAATAAGTAGGAATAAATATTTACCTTCTTTAAAAATAAGTAGGAATTAAGAAACTAAGAACTTGTCAATTTGGAACATTAACATGTTTATTAACAGAAAACTGTTTTATGTTTTATGTTTTCTTATTTTTCAGTTTTCATTCTTTGTTTTCTGTTTAGAATACGTGTTTACTAACATTTATTTTTTCAAATTTATTTTTTTTAGATAAAATTAACAATAAGTTTAATATAGAGTTATTTTTTGAGCTAATATTTAAAATATGCTTGGATATATTCATTTGAATAACATGTATATAATATATAATTTTTTTTGAATTCTAATATAGTTGTCAAATTTCGATATCCGATATTTGGACCAAACTTGTATCCGATATAACATAATTAAAAATATCTGAACCAATAATCAATTGAGTTGAATCAAAATATAAAACGTGATATAGATTTTAATTTCTAATTTTGATAATGTGAATGATGTATAATTTTAAGCATAAGCAAATAAGTTATGTTTAAATAAGTAATGCAAGTAGAAAAGATAGAAGACGATGATAAGTAAAAGAAAATGATAATGAATGTAATCATAGTAATGAATAAATATGTAAGTAAATAATGGTGAGAATGTGGTGATAGATGATATATGATTCTGTTTTTCATTTAGAAAACAGTTTTTAATAGTGTTCCAAAACTGAAAAATTATTTCCTGTTTTCAAAATGGAAAGCTGTGCTAGTAAACAAATTTTCTCTTTTTCAATTTTCCAAATTTCCAGAAAACTGGAGAAAATTTCCAGTTAGTAATCAGACCCTAAAATTCAAGAATATGCATTCAAGTGCCAAAATGCAAACATAAATGAGTATTTTAAAAATATCTTAACAATTAAATTGAAAATAAAGAAATCTTTACCACTTTATCAGCATAAAATCCTGCAAAGCTTCTTTGGCAGATTCAATTTCTCTATCAGTTCTCAAAACATACTGTCACAACAAATAAAAGATAGAATTGTAAAGTATAATAGTTAACTGCAAATATTGGCATATTAAATTTGAAGTGTAAACACTTACCAGCTGCAAATAGGCAATTTCAAACTTTCAACTTCTAAGTTTCAAATTTCACTGTTAGCTTTCCAAAAATAGTCTTAAAAAAAATAAAAAATATATATTAACAAATAAATATTAAATTTAAAAATGTGTAAACAGTTAAAATGGAAATTAGAAGAAGAAAAAAAAAACTAACCAATTACAACTTTATCAACTGCAATTCATGCAAACAATGTTTGGCAGATTCAGAGTTTCACAATCAATTCTCAAAACATGCTGTTAGTCTGTCACAACACATAAAAAATAAATTATAAAAGCATAAGAGTATAACACTTAACAAGAAATTAGGAAAATATTAAAGTGTAAACACTTACCAGATTCACATGCTCAAAACAAGACCCCAAAAATTCACTGTTAACATACTATTACACATTCTAAGAGATTAACAATGCAACAAAACTATTAACCTAAAAAATACCATTAGGTATAATACATAAATACAAAATAATGATCTGAAAAGTTGCAACCATTTTACTTATCAACAGCATTTGGATCCACGTCTTTGGCAGCCACATCTATGACATAAAATACAATTAGATGTGTAATAAATTTAACAAATAACAAATAATTTCACAAATATTATATTTAAAGTTTAGAAGAAATAAAATACATTATAACATCTCTCTAAGTTCTCAAGAACATCATAATCTTCCTCACACATGAAATGTCTTTTTGTTAGGTCCAATCGAATCTTGTGCACAAACCAGTGTTTCCACCATTTTTTGTGTTAAGCTACTTCTGAAGTCATCAAGTACCCTTCCACCAGTGCTAAAGGTAGATTCAGATGCAACTGAAGAAATTGAGACAACTAGAACATCCCGTGTCATTTCAGCCAATATAGGAAACCTTGGTTGATTAACTTTCCACCAATGAAGAATATCAAAAGGTTGTTCATCTTCTGTATCTTCCCCCAAATATTTGCCTAATTCTGTTTTTTCAATTATAGAACCAGATTGACTTTTGAATTTTTTAAATCTGCTCATTACATATGCAATGCCTTGACTACCCAAATCACTAGTTACAACACTTGAAGCTGAAGAAACTGAACCCAGATTTTCAAAATCAGAATTTAGAACATGAGATGGTTGCTACAAAATTCTGTAGTGATTAAACAATTTAAAGGTTGCATCTTTAATCAAGATTTCTAAGTTTTTTCCATGTTCTTCCCCATGCATTTCTGTTAAAACAAATGTTAGGAAACCTAACTTCTTTGTTGGATCAACTGCAATGAAAATTATTTTATTCATATGTCCAGGCAATCCCCAATACTTGTCAAATTTTGTTATCATCCTATTTGCCATCAAACTAGGTTCAAAATCATTGCAACATTTCCACTCTTGCAAGATATTATAAATTGCACTAATTTCAGGTAAAAGTGTATTAGCAGTGACATAGGAACTCCTTGAAACCCTAACTGTCATTTCATAGAAAAATTTTAAAAACTTCACCATTTTTCTCACAACATCCCAATCAGTATCATTTGGTACGCTAACTGATACAGCACTTAATTCCTTTTCAAACTGAGGATCTTACTTGTCATATCTCTCAAACGCCCTCTGAAATTTTTTAGCAACATCTAGCATCATAAAAGTGCTATTCCACCTAGTTGGCACATCTAAACAAAGATCTCTATTACAATCAATTTTCTCCCTCTCAACACAGTCCTTAAATTTTTTCAGCCTAGCGGGGGATTGCTTAACATATCTAATTGCAGCTCTAACAACATTCCTAGACTGAGATATGTCTTTTAAACCTTCCTGGACCACTAAATTCAATATGTGGCAACACACCTCATATGTAAATGTTCAGAATCAGAAATACTAGCACTAGCATTGTCCAATGTAACACAGAACAATTTGTCAATCCCCCACTCAATAAGGCACTTCTCAATTGTTTCAGCAATATCAGCACCTCTATGAGATTCAATGGGAGTAAAATTTAAGACACTTTTTTGCAAATCCCATTGTTCATTTATCTAGTGTGTTGTTGTACACATATATGAAATTCTTTGATTAGAGGTTCATGTATCAGTTGTAAGAGACACTCTTTGTTTACTTTGTTTGATTATCCTCTTCATATTTCCCTTTGTTTCAGTATAAATTTCCAAGCAATCTCTAGTTATTGTTCTTCTTGATGGTAGCACAAAGGTTGGGGGTAAACAAGTACTGACAAAGTTCTTGAAACTAGATTTCTCAACCACACTAGATGGCATTTCATCTGTTATTATCATTGCAGCTATTGATGTTCTTGCATTACTGTAATTAAATTTCCAGTTGCCTGGTTGACCTAAAACAGATTCACCCTTATCATTTATCAAGAGCTTGTTAATCTGGAATTGAGTTTGAACTGGATTTTGTATGTTAGCTTAGGGTTCTCTTTGCACGTGATCATGTGATTTCTAGATTAGTTGTTCTGTGTTTTTGGGATCTGCAGCCCACACCCTCTTATAATAGATGCATTTAACTTTCACCAAATTACCATTGTCATCAGTAATTTTCTCAAAATGAACCCACGCATCTGATATATCTTTCACTTCTTTCCTTTTTTTTTAGATCTAGGTTTAGTTATAACAAGTTCTATTTGTGGATCCCATATTTCTAAACCAATTTGTTCATCTTTTTCATTTGGTTCAGCCATTTGTGAATATGTTATCTGCAAAGTTTGTAAATTTTAAGTTTTTAGTTTAAATTCTATTTTAATTGCCTTTAAATTATTAAATATAAAGTATGTTCAATTCACAATAAGATATGACAGTATAAATTCACAATATAAACTAAATAATTAGTATAAACAATTCACATTAATATATGGCAATTCACATTAGTCATAATTAAAGAATTAAGACTTTAACAATTCACAATAAAGATAATAAATTCATAAAATTCAAAAAAAAAAACATTTGAAAAATTCAAGACTTTTTAACACTATATTCACATATTCACTTATGGTCGATTTTCACGCGGGTCCGGCCCATTTAGCCTCGAATCTGACCCGATTCGGATTGATACGGGTCGAATATGCATTTATTTCGAGTTGACCCGAATTTTGCCCACCCTTAGTGAGAGTGCAAACATGAATAGATAACGGGCAATGTAAACTACATTGGGACAAATAAGGTTGAATTCAATGTGTCATAAATATTTATTTTTGATTAGGTGTCCATTTGTCCTAATCGAATTCAAATGCTAATCGTAACAGATGAACTTTTCAACTATAATTACTTTCTAGAGTTAATAACCAAAATGGTCCCTTGACTATAGCGAAATTACCAATTTGGTCCTCGACTATCATTCTTATCCAATTAAGTCTTTAACTATGTAATTTTTAACCAATTTAGTCCTCCGTTAAAATTCCATCCATACGTTGTTAAATTCAAGGGCAAAAAGGTAATTTTATTTGCTTCTTTTCTTCTTCACCATCTCGTTGGTACCGATATCTCCATTTTCGAACAAATTGGAATGGTCAAAGAAAATGACAAATTTAGCAGCTTGAACGTACTGCCATTGATGAAAGCTTGAGGTGAAGAAGTCACGGGAAGACGCCAGTGAAACCTCCGTGGTGTAGACTGGAGCAATCATGAGAGCGTACCCCACGCCGTCACCTGCGACGAAACGACCCACCGTGATGAAGATTACATACGCAACCACCATGGTATATACCGACGCCCAATCAAGTCGGAGGTCCTCTGGCGACGTCGGCTCCAAACAGAGAGTACACGTTGTGTATTATATTCTAACCAAGATTTCTACTTGAACGTCACTGATATTAAGGTCATATTTGATATATATAATGGCTCCACGCCTCTACTCAATTACCCCAAACATCGGTATGGATAATACATCATTTTTAATCCAAAATTAAAGGAATTGATAAAGAAATAATATAGATGAAGCTAAGGGAGACGGAAAATGCAGCACTACTTGAAATCTTGCACGGCCAGTAGTCGCCCATGGCATCATTTCTTAGTAAACAAGAACCCTCAATCTTCCTCAGCACTACTTGAAATCTGCTCCTGCCTGCCTAACACAAATTACTTGACTAAAAATAAAGTTTGATGATTGGGTTTGTTTGTGATGATGCCCTTCTTGTTGTTCAAAAAATTAGTAATTTTTGTGTAGAGAGAAAAGTGCATGCACTGAGGTACTGGGAGGTACTACGACGTAGTTTGGTGTTGTTAAATGGGAAGGTGGTAGAGAGTTTGTAAAATTACAGTTTTACCCTCCATTCTAACAGTCAACAAACAGATAAATTAACGAAGGACTAAATTGGTTAAAAATTACATAGTTAAGGACTTAATTGGATAAGAATAATAGTTGAGGACCAAATTGGTAGTTTCGCTATAGTCAAGGGACCATTTTGGTTATTAACTCTACTTTCTATTTCATGAGTTACGCTTTAGAAGTGTTTTTTTTTTTTAATTTTATTTTTATTTTTTTTTGTTTTTTTACTCAAAAGATTTAATTCATTAAATAATCAACAAGACAATTAACAAGGAACGATAGAGGGGTATCGAACCACTCTCTACAACCTAACACAGAAACTGTCTCCTGAGCAGCAATGCGGGTGGCACGATTCGCAAATCACTTTACAAACCGGAATTTAACATCATCAATCATAGATACTAATTTTTTTAATATCATCAACTAGTAAACCAATAGCGGAAAGAAAATGAGTGGTAAGAATAGCTTTATAAAGCAGCTGAGAGTTTGTCTCCGCATTCACATTGCCATTCTAGTGTCTTTTAACCAACTTAGAGCCTCTCTCATGCTTATAGCCTCTGCTTCCTTTTTTTTTTTTATAGGTAAGATCGTGAGATCAGATAATATTTTTTAATGATTTAAACTGACACTCCGCTCGCACACATTTAATCACCGTTCGCACATACTTCAACTTTGGAATCTTAATCAATCATCAATCTAGACAAATAAAATAATTTGAGATCAAATCTTGTACATCAATCTAAAAAATTTTAATGGTTTAAATTTTTTGACACAGTTACTCTAGTCGCACACATTTAATCACCGTTTGCACACATTTAATCACCGTTTGCACACATTTTATCACCCCTCGCACACACTTGAACTTAGAATCTTAAATCAAGCTAGACCATTAAATTATTACGTGGATGCACAAGATCTGATCTCACGACTTTACCTAAACAAGTGAGAACGTGAGGACAAATCCAAACCATTGATCTGCAAGATCTTACGGATGAGAAAATCAAGTAAAAAATTAGCGGGGTCATTTTCATAAATATTATAAACTTTTAAAATGAGCGGGGTCATTTTCATAAATATTACAAAATTTTGTTTATTTCTACCGTTAGATCTACTAGATCAATGGTTTGAATTTGTCCTTACGTTCTCACCTAGGACATGGTTCTCACCTGAGTAAGGGCCTATGTATATATGTATATATATATATATATATATATATATATATATATATATATATATATATATATATATATATATATATATATATATATATAT